>NW_005179038.1:0-8640 GCF_000350225.1 Chondrus crispus | reverse complement strand
AAGGCGACGTTTAGAATAAGCGGGGTGGACTCACCTGGGCGGTCGGTTGAGGACAAGCCCGTGCTTATCCCCTTCCGCCGCCGTCGGTCCGCTCCATATTTAATATACAAAACATTCTATCATAACACTACAGTACCGAGGTACTGTAGTGGGCTACTGTAGTGCAGGTCGGCCTGCACTGTAATACTGTCAGCTATGTCGAGGCTGACAGTACACGTATCACCCGTGGGGCGTGCGCGCTTCGTTCGCGCGCGGCACACGCGGGCAGGCGTCCCCCAAACCCGGACTACAGTATGCAATGTTTTTCCGTTTTCACTTCTTTTCACCCCCCTCTTCAGGTGCGTATTGCACTACAGATATGGTCAGGCGAGGATCGAGAGTACTCTGTTGAGATATTACATCCCCATCGCCTGATATGTGCGGATCATCCTGTATAGCTCACATCATCCCATTTCCTTCATCATAAATGACCCCCATGTTCCGGTGACCTCTGCTTGAGCAGAGTATGTAGAACAATTAAGGTTAGCAGTTCCCGAAGCTTTTGTAGTGTTTATAGCAGGTAGTGGGGCCAAGGTTGAAATGAACTTGGTTTTGTATTTCTGCTCCTCAAATGAAGCGATCTGGGGACAATTTCGGTAGTAGAGTTCTAAAAGAACACTTAGTATCGCGCTGTTATTCCCCTTAGTCGTGAGCACTGCTACGTCGAAATTAGTAGTGCATAGTAAATTTTCTTTCGTTGTCTCCATTTCACTTGACCACTTATCTGTTTCCAACAGCTGTTCAAACTTTCTGGGTTCCTGCAAGGCAGCCTTTGCCTTCCAAAACTGTTATCCGACTTGTCTGTATGATACAGGTTTGAGGTTGTGCAGTCTGCACATGTCGTGTACACGATAAAATGATTTTACTTCACCAAACTTCCCATCTGTACCGGAAACATTAATGTATTGGATGCACAACCTCAGGGAAGTGATGTGAATGAAGTTGAGCAATACTCCAAAATCCTTAGTCCTTGAGGATTTGAAAGGTCTTACGGTTCCAATTAGCGCGCATGGTGATGCGACCTGATCGAGATGTTGAGAAGTGACAATCTCTCCGATTGCGTTGATTACTCTCTGCGAAAGTCGCAGTGCAGTAGTACCAGTTTGTTTCAGGGCGCTCTCCCTCTGACAAGAGCACCCATCGTAGGCGCAAGCCATTTGCATTGCTGTGAGAGTTCGGCCGTTTTCTGCTTTCATACGAGCCGCTTCGTCTCGCAAACCATAAATCGTGTAGGAAAATGCCGTTTCAAAGTAATACCTTGCGGCATGCTTCCTGTTTTGATGACGCACAAGTTGCCGCAGAACTTGCCCGTTGTGTCCTCCACTCAATATGGTCACCCTCCAAGAAAATCTACTCCATTGCGCAGGTAGCTCTTCGCCTAGTTAGATGATAGCAACGAGTGTGTGCATCCCGTCGACAACGCCGTACATCTGCGCTCTTGTGCAACGTTTCTCCCTCACCTCTCCATCACACACTTTGCCATGAAATGGTCAATCACAAATCGCTGGTAGATACCCGTTAAGGGCATGAGCACTGGCATATCTGAGGCCGCAGTGACACCTGGTTCGTGGAGTGCTTACTCGTTTTCGTGATTCCCTTCTGCGATGGCATGGCTTCGGAACAGTACCTTCATTCGCTCTACACCTGAACGAACTATGGCTCCAATATTTGTGAGCAGTATGCAGTCTCTGGGATCAACCGTCGTGTTTGTTGAGCCCTCCACCACGTATGCTAACAATGCTTTTGACACCTCTATCCTCTCGCGTACCGGCGAAGATGAAGCATGCCCAGACCTTTGAGATGACCTCCCTTTCCGCGTCATAATTGCTGTCCGTCACTGGCGATCATGAACTTAATCGTTATGGCATTGCTCACATCGTATGATAATTGTGATACTCCGTATCACATCATGATCGCTAACTAGATGGTCATGGAAGGAAGTGAGGTGTGTTTACTTTGGCATTTTCTACCTGCATGGATATCAGACGCCGGCTCTTGAAAACCTAAAACTGAATATCAGTAAGACGGAACCGTTCTGACGAAATATGCAATAACTATAAGGGGCCTCTGCCAAATGGTTCACAGCTGGCCAGAGTTATTGCCGAACCATGTACTGTAATAATTACTACAATGCAAAATGGTTCATAGTTGGGCAGTCTGATTTCGAAACGGTCCCACAGGACCCCAAAGACGCAAAATGGCTTACAGTCCCACATGTTCTATTGCAAAAAAAGTCCCCATCTGGGCCGCCGAATTTGCAAAAAAGCTCACATTTGGGGATTCGTAATGCCAAACAGTTAGCATGTGAGCAGTGGAATTGCCAAATAGTCAACCATGCTCCGAAAAGTGACGAACAATTCGGACTAGATTCGCTGTGGCCACTATTTTCTGTTCTCATCACAGATCTACTTGCACAAAATCATAGTTACTCAACTCTTGCAGCTTCACCCATGGAGGCCGCAAGCAGCGTCGCCCCGGCGCCGTCCTCACGAGCTCCGCCCACCGCCGGAACAAAGGCGCAAACGCTTCCAATTTTAAAGACAAAAGCTCGCCGTGGCTGGATCCTGACGTACATGCCCTGATGGACGGCACAACAGACTTTGAAGACGAATCTAACGCGCTGCCGTTACCTAGAAGCGCCCTTATAGCTGGCCCACGACCGTGCGTCACCGGCATGGACCCGGAGAAGGCGCGGGCTATCTTGGAAATCTATGAAGAAAAAAGGAAGCGGCTGCCCGCTGCGGCAAACAAGGTCGAGGCCACCAAGTCGTCCATTCACTGCAGGCTAAGTGCTCTGACCGCCAACGCCGCAGAGAGGTTTCCGATTCCTCTACGTAAGATGCACGAGATCGAAGACGTTCCGGGCGGTATTGCAAAGGTCATCACTATTGGATCAAGATATTTATCAAAGACTCTCGTTATGCATGCTATTCACTGGTAAGTCATATAGTCAATTTTGTTACTAATATAATAGTATGCATCGCCTATGATGCTGACTTTGGAACAATGATTCAGTAATGCTGGCGATTATCATAGTGGTCGGAATGATTCCAAAATCAATCCTAAAATTTTGGGGATTCTGAATAAGAGTAGTACTTTCTCACTCTTTTTGTCATTGCAGCAGAGTAAGATATATATTTTTAAAAACGCAAATTTCTCGCATCAGACGTTCAATTGAATGTTCTGTGATGTGATGCGAAATGTCACGTAGCCAGCCTATCTTATGAAATGTCTGGTCATCGATTTCATGATGCACTGCGTTGACGCTTGGAGCGCACTGTGTCATAGATTGTATGGCACCAAAGAACATTTGAGTGAACTGAAGCCGTCCATTATACCATTAAGACCCAATATTGATGCGAAATGGCAAAGTTGTCATCCAAACAATGTGCATTATTAATTCTTAAACGTAGCCAGGCAGTCTGAATGGACATCCAGGGCACTTAGTGCTCATGATTCAGATTGATTACTTTATTGCTTCAGTTTTTAGTGTCGTACCTTTTCAGTGAGGTCGTGGTGCTGTTTCATTCATTTGGTATTGCGGAGTTCTCGGCGACTTTAGTAGCGGTGAGTGTGACTAATTTTACTGAATGACCACATTGCCATAAATTGTTCTGGGGCTTGTAAACAACTCATCCAGTCCCAATACCCCACCATTTCTCTTACAACCGATTTCAACGATCTTTGTATTCCGTGCCTCACCCAGCCTCGCCAGAAACATTACGAAGAGGCCCTGCCTACCGCAGATACCTTGCTCCCAGCGGGACCCATCTCCGGCCCACACCCGTCTTGCGTACGCGTTCATCCCGCCCCTCCCCTCTGCACAACCTTGTAGCACAACGGCGCGAAGGCAATCGCACCACCTCTGCCGCCCCGGGATACAGTATGATGGGCTGTAAGCGCGAGAAGAACTGTAAGGAGTTATATTTACAGCACACGGCCGGTGCGGAGTACAGTGGTACCCCGTTGGTTACACGTGTAGGATCCGAACGGTAAGTAATTAGTAATTAGTAGTTAATGGCACAAATTAGCCAATTTAGCACAGTAGCTGGTATACAGTAAGTAACAGCTACTGTAGCGGGACAGGTGTCCTGGCGTCCCACTTAGGGGTTAAGACCGGGGGCACCTGCCCCGTTCCAGTAAACGGAGGCAGACTCGCCTCCCTTCCCTTTACGGCTTTTTGCTAACTCCGTCCGGTTTTACCTCTAAGTCTCAGGCTTCTAACCCGTGACCGGCCGTCCGGATCTGACACCACCGACCGGCTGCGCGTCACCGGCCACGTGAGCCATCCCTCTTTTCGAGTCCTTCCGTACGGTTCGCGCTCGCGTGGGTTACCCAGCGTCGCGCGCTCCCTTACCTCTAACCCCCCTCGTTCCGAGTGGTCGGGACGAAGGTAGTTATACCACATTTTGGTACTCTTGTGGAGGGTATAACTACAGAGGTTGAGCCCGCACTGGATCGCCAGCGCGAGCAACTACCGATCGGATTGAAAGAGGTCGAAAATCACCGCGTCGATCGCCAGTGATCATCAACGATGAACCGTGCGGATTCCGCCGGAGAAGATACCACCTCCGGGCGAGCAAGTACCCGCAGTGGCAGAGGCGCACAGCGCCCCCGGATCGACAATCCGGAAGCCCTGCTACGCCTGCCGTCTACCAGGGGCCAGAAGACCCCTTCCGTTTCGGACACCACCGCCGGGCTACCGGCTGGTGGGGGGAACCGCGTACAAGTACTGTACGACGCGTTACTCCCGCGACTACAAACCTGGATGGAGGATTTCCTCGCTGAGGAACTACCTCAGGTCGTCCAGGTTTGCCTCGACCGAACGGCACCAAGACTGGTGGCGGAGCATGCGGACACCGCGCTCCGCGCCCTGCTGGACGAGAAGATCGCCCCCCTCGTACGCGACGAGGTGGTGGCAGCGCTCGCCGCGGAGGAGGACGAATCTCCGACCGCATTGGCTCTAAAGGGAGCTATTAGCTCCGCCGTGGCCATCCGTCTGGCCACGACATTTACCGAAACGGGAGGCGCGGTACCGCCGCCGGCGCCGCGCCGTGAAACCGTTCCGGGCTCAAGCTTTAATATCGCTGATCCGATCGGCGCCGTACCCGGGATTGATAGGATGGACCCTCACCCGGAGGGCAGAGCCATCTATCTCCCAACCGTTCACGGTGCTACAGGGAGGACCACAGAAAATGTCCTCCCCATACTCGCCGGTACGGGCGACCCCCGCGGGACAGACAACCGCCTGGGGCTCCCCGAGACAGAGAATCGGGACCCGTACCGGTTGAGCAGAAGACGTGCACCCGGCACGCACAGGACCGAAGCGGAATACACCCGGTATTCCGACGCAGAAGACCCCCGTCACAGGACGGATGAAGACCGCGAGGAACGCCGCTGGCGATACCGCGATAACCGCGAGGCACGCCACGGGCGATACCGCGATGCCGGAGGGGGAGGATACCCCTCCGATGATGACCCATCCGGTTCGGAAGACTCTCGCAGGCGGAGCCACAGGGCACGCCGCGATAGAAGCCGAGACCGGCACCGGCACGACCCGTCCGACTCGGAAGACTACCACACAGAGTCGGACGAGGGGCCTCGTCACTCGAGCAGACGCCGCCGGGCTGCCCCGACGAGCGACGAGCGACGGCCCACAGTAATCAGGCCCCTCAATGACCTGTTTACCAAGGCCGTCAACTACAAGACCTACCGCCTGGAACGGCGTAGCTCGCGCTACGACTCCACAGTAGCGCGGCACATTAACCGTTACCGGAAAAAACTGGACGTGCAGATGAGGTCCCACAAGTTCAGCGGTCAAGATCCGATTGCGGTATTGGGATTCCTCGCACGCCTCAAGATGGCGTGCGACCACAACGGGATCACCGAGGGAGCCGCCGTGTGGTGCTTCCAATTCTAACTCACCGGTCAGGCTCACGCCCTACTCCAGTCCCGTCTCAATGGAAATACCATGGCGGTTGACGTGGAGCGGCGCGAGCTGCTCCGGACATACCCCCAGGTGGTCAACTTCCTGTTGCGCACCTATGCTACCGACGAGGTAATTTCCGAAGCGGTTGGGGACGTGACCTCCTTCCGTCAGAGTTCAAACATGACGGAGGAGGTCTACAGTAACCACCTCTGGGACAAGGCCCTCCGATGCGGTACGGTATTCTCCGACCGGCGGTTGAAGTCCCTATTCGTCGAGGGGTTACTTCCCGCCACGTGCGCGCAGGTCCGTAATTTCCTCGCCACGCACCCGGATGTGGATTACCAATCCGTGGCTCGATACGCGCAAGCGATCGGGGAAACCAATCGGGCTTCCCGTCGACAGGTGATGTCCGCCATGGCGCACCGAGAGCCGTCCGGAGCGGCTAGAAGATTTGACCGCACCGCAAGGACGAGGCCCGTGCTGTCGGTTGAGTCGGCATCCGACATCCCGACGGCCGGGGGATTTGCTGAAGAAGCAATCCTGGCCGTGACGGACCAAACCGCCACGCCGACCTCGATGAGCTCCCCACCGACGAGTTACTATCCGTCGCCGGCAGCCTCGACGGCGGGCGCCCCGGTTCCGCCCGCCAACCCTGGCGACGTGCGCACAGGACCGTACGGAAGGCAAGGGCAGGATCCACGCGTCCGGTTCTCCGGCGGGAGATTTCCCGGACCGCCACCGTGCCGGTTCTGCCTGGACACCACGCACCGACAAGAGGGGTGCCCCGTCGTTGCCGATGCGGGCCTGCGGGCCAAGCTTCTGGAGGCACGAGAGGCCAACTACCAGAAGCTACGAATCCGGCAAGGCCTCCGCCCGGGATCCCCGTTCAACCGCCAGGGGCCGTCCGCTTGGCGAAACCAGCGTCAAACGGCCCCCGCGGGCGTCAACGTGGTCGAGGAACAGCACCTCGACCACACCGAGGACCCCGTGGCGCGAGCCGCGGATGAAACCCGCGAGGACTTGCTGCTGACGGGGGAAGCCGGAGAGGACGCGTAGAGGCGACGACGTCTCTCCCCGTGCCCAGCCTCAGAAGCTTAGGCACCCCCGATCCGGCTGCGCCAGTGGAAGCGCAGCCGGGTAACCGAACGGAAGTCCAGGCCATCTGCTTCTTCAAGAAGCAGAATTACAAGATCTCCGCGACGGTTGGTCAGAAGCAGGCGTTGATGGTCGCCATCACGCCAGTGCTTGACTCAGGAGCCGGCCCGAACCTCATCCATTTACGGTGTGTCGCCGAGTCGTGGCGACCATCGATAAAACCGGTTCGGAGCCCAGCGCTCATCGACGCGTCAAACCGCGCGATGAAGGCACTAGGGGAAATCCCCCTGCTCGTCCGAATCGGTGAGTTTGTGGCGCGCGTCCCGTTCCTGGTAGTCACGAGCCTCGCCGTGGACTGTATCCTCGGCACGACCTTCCTGGATCGCCACGTCAAGGCGATCCTCCCACCGCAACGGAAGGTCGTGTTCCACGACGCGCCACCCGTGGCGTTAGTCGGAACAACCCCCTCGAGGCACGACCGCAAGATGGCCTCGAGGAGCACCGCACAACAACTACCGCCGTCGGATAAACCCGAACGGAAGCAGGTGGCGTTCCCCGCCAACACACCGTCACGGAAGATCCGCCTCGTCAGAGGGGTGACAATTCCCCCGATGACGCAGGCCATGGTGAGGGTCGCCACGCCGGTGGGGGGGCTGTGTTTTTTACAGAACTCCCCAAAAACCGCGCACAGGAATTTGACCCTCATGGCACAGGGGGTCATGGATGTTGCCCCCGAAAAACCGTTCTCGGTAATGCTCAGCAATTTTGGGCACCGCTCGGTTCACATCCCGAAGCATACCGTGGTCGGACTGGCTCTTCCGTCGCCCACTCACATCCTGACCCTTGGCGACTCGGCCGCGGAAGCGGCCGAAGCTAAGGAAGGGGGAGGGATATTTAATTCCAACCTCTCAACCGCAAAGGAGGGCGCGGAAGAAGCCGCTGACAACCGTACGGACAAGGGCGGGGCTGAACAAGCCACGCCGCCCAAGACGCACCCCGGGGCGGTTGGAACGGATAAACCCGAAGACAACGCCGCCCCTGAGGAGGACCCCAACGCCTGGCAGGAGGACGTCCACATCGGTGCCGAGGACAAGGAGGTACGCTCGGAGATCCTCGAGGTACTGTCCGAATTCAAGGACATGTGGACCGGCCGGCTGGGAAAAATCGGGGCCACGAAGCACCGGATTGAGCTCAAGCCCGGTGCTCGCCCGATTTACCAGGCGCCTTACCGCGCCGGACCAACCGCACGGGAAAAAGAGAAAACGGAGATCGACCGCATGCTCCGGGCAGGGGTAATCGAACCCGCCACGGCCGAATGGGCAAGCCCCGTGGTATTTGTCCCTAAAAAGGATGGTACCATGCGGTTCTGTGTCGACTACAGAAAGCTCAACGCAGTCACCGTTCGGGATTCCTATCCGTTGCCGAGGATGGACGAGTGCATCGATTCCCTCGGCGACGCTACTGTCTTTACCACGCTGGATTGCAACAGCGGGTATTGGCAAGTAGAAATCGCCGAGGAGGACCGCGACAAGACGACGTTCGCGTCGCATTGCGGGTTGTACCGTTTCCTCCGCATG
>NW_005179037.1:100278-208886 GCF_000350225.1 Chondrus crispus | reverse complement strand
GAGACCAAGTACAACGAGGAGAAATTTTATCACTCACGATTGTTTCAATCACAGGGGCGCAACATTCTGTGTCATACTGCAGACGAACGCGTACCCGGTCTCGTTGAGAGTATTTGAGGGAGACTGAAGAAGCTCCACACAACGTTTTCTATTTTAGAGGCGCCACATAGCTATAGCAAGCTCAAAAGGATGGGAGAGGATATGTGAGAGCCTGGGTAGCCTCTGCGTATTGGTCGAATGGGCGACATGTGTGCGGAGAAGAACGCGCATGGAGGGACAAGTTTGGGTCCTGATCGCTGTCATTTGTTGGACCCCTTGGGGCAACTCAAGGGAGGAGAAAAACAGATTATCAATAAGAGGGGAGATCGGCACCATCGGGAAAGAGGAACGCGACAGCGGTGACGGTACGCCAACAAAAAAAAGAGGAGGGAAATGTAACGAGGAAAAGAGAAGGAAAGTGGAAAGAGGAAGATACGACCGCGGCGACGGGGCGTATACAAAGAGAAAAAAAAGAGAGAAAAAGAGGAGGAAGTAGCGAAGTGAAGAGAAGGAGAAAGGAGGTACAAGGGTGCCACCGTGATTATGACGGGGTGGGTATCAATGAGAAAAAGAGGAGGAAACGAAGGGACGAAGGATCACGCAGGGAAATTCAGTTTACGGATCAAAGGCGACATGACGAGGTCGCAAATTCAGCGTCACGCAGGCAGGATAGAGATGCGACAAGCTATCACGAAGGAAGTGTCGCACCCGTCAGCTCAGACGGGAGGGTTGCCAAAGGATTTACCCTTTGGAAGTGATGACACGAGGCGAGCCAAAACTCGCAGGTCGTCAATCGAGGCTCCTTGCAGAGCCTCTCCCTCAACACCGTGAGCACGGAGTAAGGCACAGTATACGCTCGTGACGTCGTGGGTATTTTTGGAAATTGTTGGAGACAGGGGGGGAGATATTACTTCCCTCACCGATAATGTTTCGGTGTGGCCTGCCGAGGGTACGAGGGTGTCGGAAATGGAGATGGCAAACCGAGCGAATACGGCCTCCATAAATCGCATGGAGAGAGTGGGACGGCCCCGTGGGGGAGGATGACGTAGGATGGAAGTCGGAACTGCTATACGGGTTCGCCAGTCGAAGGAGCGGATGGCGAGCACCGGGAGATTACCGGGAAGCATACCCGCGTCGTCGGCGAATTGGTGTTCGATTTTGGAAACGTCGCGAATACCCACGGAGGAGAATCACTGGGCCGAGGCAAATAAGGAAGGATGTTCGTGCATGATTTTGTCCTGTAGCTCTTCGAGCGAGGGGTAGTGGCGGGCTACCCAAGAGGGATGATAACCTGGATGAAAGGCCGGGTCGGAGACGTCCGAATCAGGGGGGGCGTCGGGGTATAGGAGGGAGGTCGACGGAAGCGCGAGACTTGTTCGCAAAGCCGACACCGGTGCGCCGACGGGCAGTATTTTCGCCCGCGAGCTCAGGAGGTGGAGGACACGTGGGATTCGTCTTGTCCTTGCTCATGCGGAGACCGTCGGTCAGGAATGGAAAAGTAGGGAGTCGAAAAGAGAAGAAGGAGTTGGAGATCAAGGAGTGTAGCCGATGTGCAAGGACGCTCAGAAGGGGAATATGTAGTGCAATACGCACCTGAAAAAGGGGGTGAAAAGAAAGGAAAATATTTGGATATGAAAAGTAGTCCGGGTTTTGGGGGACACACGTGTGAATAATTGCACAGTTTTAATTTTTAATTATTTTATTTTATTTAGTTAATTAGTTGGCATTAAGTTTGCTGACACTAGATTAGATCTAGGATCTAACGCCGCGAGCTACTGTACTGGCTCCGGCGGGGCGATATATACCTTAGCCCTCTGACGACCAAGTCAGTAAAGGTAAACCGAGTTGCCAGAGTTGAATGTCGCCTTGGTCGAAGTCCGTCTCTACCAAGACGCTCCCTTTTACCTAAGCCTACGGCATCCTTTGCGCTCGGGGGTTCCCTTTTTTCTTTTTCCTTTATTTCCCTATTCTTTTCTACTTCTATTTCTATCTTTCCCTTAATTGTGTTGGTTCCATCGGAGTCGGTTGCGACCGATCCGGTGTAGGTGTTTTAGCCATCGGGCAACACGTCGTGTAGCGCTGCTACTGTTTCAAGTTCCGTCAGAACGCTGTTGCAACGACGCCTCCGTCGAAGGTCTTACTGTATAAGACAGAGTTGGTACCACCTACCGCGATTGCGATCGCGCTGGTGAGGGCGTTTTTAGCCATCGGGCAACACGTCGGTAGTAGCGCTGCTACACAATTACGATCCCGTCGGGTAGTGCTGAGCAAGCCCCCGTCGAAGACCTTGAATTATACCCAAGGTGCTGAAGACGCTCGTTGAGCATTGGCCTTACAACCCAGCGAACCGCGGTTACATTCTCGTAGACAAGCCCAACCCGCACTCGCCGAGCGCTCAAGTCTTCACAAGTCTCTACCACCATTTTCCTCCCGGGCCGGGTATCTTTCCTTACCCCCCCCGTCAGAGTTGAGCTACCGTGGGCCGCAAGCCCACACAAGGGGAAAGGGAGTCTCGAACGCTTTGTAGCGCGTGCCATCGGCAGTTGTTGTTGTTGCTGTTGTTTTTCGTCTTTTTGTTTGACCGTCGGACTGTGTTCGCGGCCTGCCAGGCACATTGCACTACATGGCCAACCAAGCACGGACTTGTCCCCCACCGACCGTCAAGGTCCGACTTCCCGCTTATTCTAAGGTAGCGCTCGCAAACTGCCTTAGAGCGGCACCGAGCGCGGGTTGAGGACGCGCGCGGTACGCCCACGAGCCGGCTTCGCCTCCGCCCATCGGTACTGGATCGTTACCCAGTACCGCGCCGGGGCGTCGAGTCGTCGAACCGCTCGTGCGTACCGGCGTCCTCCCCGTTCCCGCTCTACCACGCTACCCGGGCCCGCTGCCCGGTGCCGTTAGCTGGTGTCCCGCTTCACTCCTGTCTTTCCGTTCGGACGGGGTCTACGTCGAGCTGTGCATACACCCCTCTCCGTTGGGGGTGTTTATGCTACAGTGGTCTCCCGACCTAGAAGACCCTAGAGTCCGATCTCCGAGAAGACTTCCGCTTCCCTCTGCGAACCGATCGCGTTGAGATGAGCCAAGAGTTTGAGCCCTTGATCTGCTCCGAAGCGGCTGATCTGAGTCCGGCCGCTGTGCAGTCCCCATCCGCCCCGTCGGGCGACGCCACGGCGACGCAGGTCCTCGTGACCGCGAACCGTCGCTCGGATCCTCTGAGGAAAGAGCGGCGGCGATGTTCGAACGCATAGCCGAATACATCGAGGAAGTCTGTACTTCCCTTCGGATCGATGTATCGGACCATGTATACACTTGATGTATGGCCGAACTCCGCTCCCTGCGTGAAGGGAGGTTCGATAGAGTGACGCAGTCCTTAGAGAATCTCCTAGCACTGATCGACGAGTTACACTCGGGGATAGTCTTCGTCGAAGACTCCCGTTTCGCCTCGCCCGGACCGTCCGGGCAAGGTCGCCCTAAGAGGCCGACCTCGGTGAGACGACCCGAGGACCGAACCTCTCCGTCCGCAGAGCAATTGGGTGCGTTCGCGCACCTCTCCGCTGAGGTCAACGCCACTCGTCGGCGTGCTCGTGACATGGAACGTACCATGGCCGAAGGGCTACCAGGTGCCCCCTCGAGAGGGCCCGGTGGTACCGTACCTCCGAGCCACGCCGCCCCCGAAGGTTGGCGTCCGACTGGTGCCGCTACCAGTCGGACTGCAGAAGGAAGCCGTCCTCCGATAGACGCGAACGTCGCGTCTGAGACCCAAGCCTTGCCGCCTATCGCCGGAAGTAGGCGGCAAGTGGACCGCGTATCGTACGCGGACGAACAGGACCGTGGAGGAGCCGCCCGCGGATCCGGAGAACCGAGGTTCTCCGTCGATCCGCGCTGGGGCGGCTACCCGCCGGCGAGTTACGCCGAGCATTCAGGTCCAGTAGTCGTCCGTACGCTACCGGTTACCTCCTTAGGCACGCTGGGTCCCGCTGAACCCGGGCTCGAGCCGGTACATACGATGATCCAAGAGTTCAGCGCCGTTGCTGACTATCGTATGTACCGCTTGGATAACACCTCGAGGCTCGTTACCTCGGGTGACGCGGGACGGATCGCGAAGTACATCCAACGCTGTCGTGGGATCCGTCCCACGATGCGCAGCTTCGACGGTACCGACCCGATCCAGCTGCTGCCGTTTTTAAGGATATCCGAATCACCTTCAACTCGCAACACCTGACCGAAGGTGTTGCTGTACGAGTCCTCGCGCACTTCCTCGAGCGCGACGCGGAGCGCCTGTATACGAGTTATACGATGCGTGGCCTCCGCGCCGGCCAGCTCCATGACGACGTGAGCTGGCCGGGACTCGTGAATCAATTCTTGAAACGCTACCTCACGGGCGACGTGTTAGGTGAAGCGTACGACGCTGTCACTACGGCGCGACAGCAGTCGCATGAGACGGAAAGCACGTTTGCTGACCGACTCGAGACTGCCGCGTTCCGATGCACGGCAGTATTCTCCGAACAGTCCCTCGCGCACTACTTCGTGCGGGGACTTGCACCGGCAACCCGTGCCGCAGTATCCGAAACTGTGCAAAGGCTGCCAGGCAGTCAGAAGACCAATCTTCCGACCATCCGCCGTATCGCCACAGCGGAAGGTACAACGTACTGCGCTCGGCGCGGTTTACCTCTGCCGGATTCGAAACCGGCAGGGAAGGCTGGCAGGAATACGAAGTCCGCCGAGACGAGTTCGCAGGCCTCGACCCTCCATATCGGGGAGGATGAGTGGCAGGCCGACCCTGTCCTCATTACGCAAAGAGCAGGGCCCGTGGGGGCACGAACCGTCTCACCGATGTCGACCGACATCGAGTTACGCGACCGCGTTCGCGGGCACTCCAAGAGTGGCAAAGGGTACGGACCCCCGGGTCACAGAGCCCGACATATCGCACTGAAATGCAGGAAGCGAAGCGCCTCGCGTGCCCCTCCTCACCGATGAGGAGGCGCGGCACGCGGCGACCTTCGCCTCAACGGACGGCAGCGCGTACGTGTGCTGGCTATGCCGTACGTACGGGCATGCCGTGTACGCGTGCCCGTTCCTGTCGCCGGAACAATGAATGTTCACGGCGTACAGGAACTACTGCTACCAGATGGAGACTGTAGCATAACCGTTGGCTACTGTACTATACATTAGATTTGGAATTAGATTCAACGCTGTAGGGTACGGACCTTACAGCGTGCGCGCGCGCATACCTTACAGCCCGCCCGCACCAACACGCGTACCCCACGTGTAGCACACGGGTTCTGTCAGCCCCGACGGCTGACAGCGTTACAGCGCGGGCCAGCCCGCACTGTCTACAGTGAGCCGACTACAGTACAGTCCGTACTGTACTGTAGACGGTTAATTAACTTGTACAATAAATATAGTGAGCGACCGCCGGTGGGGAGGAGGAGGACAGGCAACCCTCCACCGACGGTCGACCACCCAGCTTACCCTACTCACACCGCCGTTCCGCGAGTAGTTACCACCGGGCGGGTAGTGGACGCGCGCGACACCGCGGCGAGCTGCAATCCGCCTCCGCCCGTCAGTACCGGATCGTCAACCGGTACTGCTCCGGGGCGTCGAGGCGTCGATCCACTCGCCTACGCGCGCGTCCCCGCCGACCACGCTCTACCACCCGCTACCGGCCCGCTTCCAGTGGCGTTGGTTGGTTCAAAACCCTCGGTACGCCGATCCGGGGTCTTCCGCCAAACATCGCAAACACCCCCTCCGCCGGGTGTGGGGCGTTTATGCGACAGAGACGCGCCCCGGTGCGCGTAATCTCCTCCGGCAAGCAGCGAGTGAGGGCCGTCCCCCGCGTCAAGGTTTCCCGAACCGATCGGGTGGGGGCCCACGCTTCGCCCCCCGTGGAGGCGAGTACCGTCGTAACGAAGTCGATCGTCAGGATCGACCCGCCTACCGGCAGGCGGACACAAGGTACCCCCGACAAGGAGAAAGAGGTGACCGAGACCGTTCTCGGTTACCCCAACAGGTACAAAATGCGAAAATGTACCTGCAAGACTGGGTAGAGGATCCGTACCCTCTACCCACGGAGGGTCACCAAGGAGAACCGACTTGCGTCGTCCCCCATATCCTGCGACGACCAGACGCCGCAGGTCAAGGCCCGGAAGTACCCGAGTACTTCGGCAAGGCGCAATGGGGGAATCGTCCCGACCCACGCGGCCGGCTACCCGAAGAAGACCTGGCCGTCGATAGCCAGGAGGTTAGCTCCTGTAGCACGGGTAGTTCGAAAAAAGGGTAAAGACGGTTACGTACACGCGGTCGCTTGAGCCGTTTTTTCCCCACGAACTAGACCCGACCCCGCGTGCTCGCCAAGGACACGGGGGGTATTGTCCGATAATACATCCCCCGCTACCGGAGGCGAGCACGAGAGCTCCTGTAATGCCGATACAGGAGGGAGCGCACGCCGAGGCCTCCGAAGGCCCGACGATAGGAGGACAAGACACCGGGACAGCCGACGTCCCGGTGAGGCGTAACAATGGCGACGGGGGCAACGACGACCGAAAAGATTCGGTCGACCCCCTGACTCCCGCGAGCCCGAGGTCGCCGGAGAAGGGTCCGTGTCGTACGGACTCGAATAATTGGGGGGGCGTCACTGATCTGCGGACGTCCCAAGAAAGGGGGAGAAGGAAACGCAAGCGGGGCCAGCACCGAAATCGAAGGCCCCGGCGGAACGACCTCACCGATAAGGCCGCCCCGAAGGTTGTCGACGGCGTCATTTGCCTTATGACGTCGAAGATTTACAACGTCCTCGGCTCGATAGCCACAGAGGGAAATGCATTTAAACCCCGCACGATCGCCGTTGATACGTGCTCGGCGTATAATCTGGTGAGGAAGGCCGACCTTTTCCCCGATTGGACGCGTTACGTCGTGCACGACGCACCTCTGCCACGACTGGCAGGCGCGAATAGCAACCCCCTCAAGCTTTCGGCCGTCGTCCGCCTGGCCGTGCGGTTGAGGAACACGGTGTTCTGAATTCCGTTCGTAGTCGCGGACCAGCTCGCCGTGCCGGTCCTCCTCGACACGGCCTTCATCGATACGCAGGTGCGATGTATCGACATCGAAGCTCAACGAATGTAGCTACGCCAAGGCGGCTCCTTGCCATCGTCGACGGGAAGGGGGAGTCGACTCCCCCTACCAGGCGACACGGACGACACCCGGGTCGGCCAGACGTACGCGAGGAGGCCCCGCAAGCGATCCGAATCGCCCGTTGGCTTACCATCCCCGCGATGTCACAAGCCCGCGTGCGTGTGACAACCGCGGGGAGGGGCCTCGTGTTCCTGGAACCCAAGCCCTCACTCCAACACCGACACGGAGTGAGGCTGACGAATGGCGTCGCGGAGGTCCTACCGAATCAGACCTTCGACGTCATCGTCGCGAATTTCTCACGACGAGAAAGGAGGCTTCCGAAGCACACCGTCGTGGGATACGCGAAGCGCAACCTCCTCGCGATCCTCACTCCCGAACGTAAGGTGGCCGAGGGGATCGCGCACGCGCTACACCTGACCGACGTGACCGATCAAGTCGGTGGGGTAGGAGTTGGCCGATCCAACTCCGACGATAAGACCACCGCCGGGGGCAGGGGGGTCGACCCGGACGAACGGTCGCCTTTATGCCAACCGACGGCGAGGGGTACTGTACTCCCCCAGCAAAAGGATCCCGAAAATCCACCGATGGATTGGGAAAAAGAGATCGACCTGTCATACATCGACGATGACAAGATCCGTGGCCACGTACTCGAAATGCTCCGTAAGCACTCGAGTTTGTGGAGCGGTGCGCTTGGAACGATCCAAGCTACTGAGCACCGCATTCCTCTCGAACCGGGAACGAAACCGATTCGTTCTATGCCCTATCGGAATGGCCTGGCCATGCGCGAAATGGTCGCGAAGGAGGTCAACAAGATGTTGAACGCAGGGGTTATCGAACCTGCCAGCACCGAGTGGGCGTCCCCGGTGGTGCTCGTACCGAAGAAAGACTGCTCTCTTCGGTTCTGCATGGACTAGCGGCGTCTCAACGCGAAGACCGCAGCGGATTCGTATCCGCTGCCACGGATGGACGACTGCATCGACTCGCTAGGAGATGCAGCCGTCTTCACCACGTTGGACTGCAATTCCGGTTACTGGCAGATCCCGGTCGCTCCGGAAGACCGGGACAAGACCACGTTTACGACGCATATGGGCACGTTTCGCCACTTTCGCAGGCCGTTTGGACTCAAAGGGGCACTGGCCACCTTCCAACGTGCGCTCGACATAATACTCTCCGGAGTCCGCTAGCAAATATGCCTCGTCTATCTCGATGACGTGATCGTGTTCTCCCGTACGCACGGAGAACACGCGAGGATCTCGATACCGTCTTGAGCTTACTGCGGAGTTCCAGTATCTCCCTTAAGCTCAAGAAGTGCAGCTTCTTCCGACCGAAGGTGCACTACCTGGGGCACGTCATCTCCCCAGGCAAGTTGAGCGTGGCTGATACGGCGGCCGACGCTTTCAAGACGTTCAAGTTCCCGAGGACGTTGACGCAAGTGCGCTCGTTCTTCGGGGCGTGTAACGTATACCGCCGATTCGTTAAGGGGTTCGCTAAGATTGCGCGTCCTCTGACCGACGTGACGCGCAAGGATTCGGATCCCGATTTCTATAACCCCACGGAGCTGCAACTTCAGGCGTTCGAGAACCTTAAGAAGTGCATGATCGCTCCGCCGATCCTCGCGTTGCCTCCGGCACGGTCGTCCGTACCTGATAGACACCGACGCGAGTGCCTACCAACTCGGCTGCACCTTACTTCAGGAGCACGAAGAGCCGAACGACTGGCGCCCCGTGGGGTATTGGTCGTACTCACTGTCCGAGAGTGAGCGCAACTATAGCGCTACCGACGCGAGTGCTTCCCCGTAGTGTGGGCCGTCCGCACACTACGTCCGTACGTAGGAGGCACGAAGTTCACCGTACGGACGGACCATGACGCCCTCCGATGGCTCATGTGCCTCACCGAGAGTTCCGGAAGACTCACCCGGTGGCGGCTACGTCTGGCTGAATACGATTTCACCATTCAGTACCGCCCCGGACGCGTGCATCAGGTGCCCGATGCCCTGTCACGACTCGTGTCGCCGAAGGTCGCCGATGACCCTCGCCCCAGCCTCGAGGTGGATGACGACATCCCCACTTTCGACGGGGGCACGACAGTTCGAGACGTATTGAACGAGCTCGCGGACCACGCTTGTACCGCGAGCTGCGATCATCAGGCCGTCCATGTCTTCGTAACGACACGGAATCAAGCCGAAGCCCGAACAAGGTCACGCGTACGGACGCGCGACGAACCGAGAGGCGACGACGAAGCCCCCGCTCTCCAAGGACCCAATTCGTTTTGGGAGGAGAACGACGAGTTCGACGCCGCCGACATCCAGCGCGCCAAAGACCCCGAGGCTGGCGCGCTCGACTCCCCGGTCGCCCCACCGCAGGACGACCTTCCGGCCCCTCTTACGATAGAGGAGATAGCCGCGGAGCAACGCGTGGATGACCTCTGCCAAACCGTTTTGGCACGACAGTCAGAGTCCCGGGACTCCGCGTTCTTCGAGGACCACCATGGGGTGCTCAAACGGAGACACCCCTTCGACCCTTATATCGTTCAGGTGGTGGTACCTCGGACGCTCCGCGCCAGGCTCCTTCGCCTGTGCCACAACCCGGCCATCGCGGGGCACCCGGGCCAGAACCGTATGTACTACGCACTTCGACGCGAGTACTACTGGCCCCACCTGGCTGCAGACGCGGCAGCCACGGTGCGAGGGTGTCGAACCTGCGCGATGAACCGGGTGAAGCTGAGGAAACATCTTAACCGATTGAGATTGTTTCCAGCTACGAGGCCCTTGGAGAGCCTCACGATCGACGTCTTGCGGCCGCTCCCCAAGACGAAGACAGGAAAACGATTCCTGCTCGTGATTACGGACGGCTTCAGTAAGCTAACGCAAGTCGTTGTGCTCCCCACGATAACAGCGCACACGGTCGCAGTTGCGTTCTGCGACTCGTGGGTGTTCAAGTATGGCGTCCCTCGCACGTTGCTTTCGGACAACGGCCCTCAGTTTAATGCCAAGTTCTTCCACAGCACGTGCCGCGTTCTGGGGATAACGAATTTGTACACTTCGGCGTACCATTCCCAGACGAACGGGCAAGTTGAGCGATATAACCGAACAATCTCCTCGATGCTGAGGAAATACGTGGGTGAACACCAGGACGACTGGTATGTGTACGTGGGGCCGCTTATGTATGCGTACAACTCCCACGTACATCGCACCACACGCACCACGCCGTTTGAGCTCGTGCTCAGCAGGCCAGCGCCGGAGTTCTCTCTCCGACGGGCGGACGGCGACACGCCCCCTTCCGATAGGGGGAACCAACGTGCCGAGTTCCTCAAGACCTTGGACTTGACTATCCAAAAAGGCCTACGGGAGCCTGCGTCGGACGCAGGCTCGCTATAAGCCTGACTTCGATAAGCGCATACGACGTATTAATTCCCGGCTCCGTCCCGGAGAATACGTATATCTCAACCCCACCGATGGGGCTAAGACATCGAACAAGCTCGCCTCGCCCGCTGTCGGACCCTACCGCGTGCTCGCCAATGACCTCCGAACCATCACGATCGATCGTGATGAGGTCACCGAGCGAGTCCCCGCCGACGGCTGCGTGTACGCGCCGTCTCCGATAGACGCGCCACGAGCAAGTAAGATGACCCCGCGGGACCTCGCCGATAAGGTCACCGCAGGAACCCAGTATGCCGTCGAACGGCTACTGAGACATCGAGGCATGAAAGACGGAACTACGGAGTTCTTCATCAAGTGGGCGGATTACGACGCGCCCACTTGGACTGCGCGGACTCACGTCCCGGAGGAGTTGGTGTCTCGTTACGCCCAACGCCTCCGGAGACGTACCGGCAGAGACCTCACCCAAACCGTGAACGCGGACGTTCACGCTTAACGGGGGGGCCCTCAACCGCTCCTACGCGGATTAACCCCAGCCTGCACGAACAGACTAAAAGGGGAAGCGAAGGAAGACGGCGGACCCTATCGGAGGGTCACAGCCGGGGACGGTTCAAGTCAAGTCGTCTTGACTTCTCGGACGTCAAGGACGCGAGACATAAGATCAGGACAGTACGAACTGCCTGAAAAAAATGTTGGGCCCTCGTAATGACCGACATTACGAGGACCGCAAAACCCCGTTCGAATCGGAAAAGTCGGACGACCTTCCCCCGAACAGGATTGCCGGACGATCCGTTAAGTCCAGCAACCACGGCGAGGGGAGGTCCGACGATTGAGGCAACCCCAACGGCATCACGGGCGCCCTTGGTATAATTGGACACAATGGCGGGAGAAAGCGGTACCGCGTACAATACCACACGCTGGAGGTGCGTAACGCGAGTGGAGGCCGAACGGCGATCGCCTCCATACGGCACATAAGCCCCAGAACGTGGAAGTGGTTAAGCAATACAAGGTGTTGCAAGTTGCGGAGAGGAGCTGAAACGCGGGGGCGTAGGGACTGAGAGTCACTGTGGCTCGTGAGGACAGGGGTCCCGGATGAGATACCGAGCCGCTACCCCAACGGCTAATACGCGAAAATTGGGGCAAGGAGAAAACTACACTGTCCTACCCCCGACCCGGTCTCGACAGCACCACCGGCGGATGAGGTGTGAAAAAATGAGAAGAAATGGGGACACTTTTCAAACAGTGCGGCAACCACACGCAGCGCACCGCTCGCTCGGTGTCAATCCGCCACCACGGGAATGGAAAAATTAACGGAAACTTAATCGGGGGAAAAATGGGCAACTCACGTGGGCGAACGTACGCACGTTGGCATACGAGACACGCAATGCCCCGCGGGATGGCCAAACGTAGCCCGACTCGACCCTTCAGACGGACAGTACAACACCATGAGGGGGACACACTCGGCGAAGGCGCCAACGAAGCAGCGCTCCGAACGCGCAGCTTCCCGGGGGCACCGTCCGAGATTGGCCGCCGAATAGCGGCGGCGTCGACACCGCCGCACTACCCCGAAACCAAAAATATTGAGTGGTGGACATTGCCCTGGGCAGAGGGGTGGCACGGATCGCACGTGCACGGCGCCGAGCGCGTGTCGCACGACCGACACGCCCCGACGAGCGGGATACAAACCCCCACCGTCTACTTTGGCGTCGAACGAATCGACAGCGCCTTTGATGGAGGAACGTCACCGCACCCGCGAAGGCTGCACACTCGCCCCGAATGGCGAGGGACGCGAGAGGATTGAAGGAGAACACGCGCTGCGCGCTGCGACCTCGCCACCGATGGCGAGGGGCGCGTGAAAAGAAAAGAACGTTCGTCGAGTGTCCGCCCCCTCGCCCCGATGGCGAGGGGCGCGGACAAGAAGACGTTCGCCGTGCGCTTGCGACCCCGCAACCGATGGCGGGAGGCGCGAGCGAAGAAGAAGACGATTGTAGTGCAATACGCACCTGGAAAGGGGGGTGAAAAGAAAGGAAAATATTTGAATATGAAAAGTAGTCCGGGTTGGGGGACACACGTGTGAATAATTGCACAGTTTTAATTTTTAATTATTTTATTTTATTTAGTTAATTAGTTGGCATTAAGTTTGTTGACACTAGATTAGATCTAGGATCTAACGCCGCGAGCTACTGTAGAGGCTCCGGCGGGGCGATATATACCTTAGCCCTCTGACGACCAAGTCAGTAAAGGTAACCCGAGTTGCCAGAGTTGAATATCGCCTTGGTCGAAGTCCGTCTTTCCCAAGACGCTCCCTTTTACCACAGATTACGTTATCCTTTGCGCTCGGGGGTTCCCTTTTCTTTTTCCTTTATTTCCCTATTTATTTCTACCTCTACCTCTATTTTTCCCTTAATTGTGTTGGTTCCACTGGAGTTGGTTGCGACCGATCCGGTGTAGGTGTTTTAGCCATCGGGCAACACGTTGTGTAGCGCTGCTACTGTTTCAAGTTCCGTCGGAACGCTGTTGCAACGACCCCTCCGTCGAAGGTCTTGCTGTACAAGACAGAGTTGGTACCACCTACCGCGATTGCGATCGCGCTGGTGAGGGTGTTTTTAGCCATCGGGCAACACGTCGGTAGTAGCGTTGCTACACGGTTACGATCCCGTCGGGTAGTGCTGAACAAGCCCCCGTCGAAGACCTTGAATTATACACAAGGTGCTGAAGACGCTCGTCGAGCATTGGCCTTACAACCCAGCGAACCGCGGTTACATCGTTGTAGACAAGCCCAACCCGCACTCGTCGAACGCCCAAGTCTTCACAAGTCTCTACCACCATTATCCTCCCGGGCCGGGTATCTTTCCTTAACCCCCCCGTCGGAGTTGAGCTACCGTGGGCAGCAAGCCCACACAAGGGGAAAGGGAGTCTCGAACGCTCCGTAGCGCGTGCCATCGGCAGTGGTTGTTGCTGTTGTTGTTTTTCGTCTTTTTGTTTGACCGTCGGACTGTGTTCGCGGCCTGCCAGGCACATTGCACTACAACGATTCCGCGCGTTCGCACCCTCGCCCCGATGGCGGGGGGCACGCGCGAAGAAGAATAAGTACGTCCACGCGTCCGCGCCCTCGCCCCGATGGCGAGGGGCGCGAACAAGAAGACCTTCACCGCGCGCTTGCGCCCCTGCCACGGATGGCGAGAGGCGCGAGCGAGGAAGAAGACGAATGCCGCGCGTTCGCACCCTCGCCCCGATGGCGAGGGGAGCGAGGACGGGGAGACGAGGTCTGACGCGACGGGATTCGCTGAGGGACAAGCATGACCAAGCTCTTCCATACCAAAAGGGAGGCGACCGTCGCAGACGGGTGCGTGAGCGTGCACGTCGACGTTCACGAAGGTCTCATGCGCTCTTCGGTAACGAGAGACAGCCTTTCGTGGCACTGTCTCGTTTTCCGAGCAGGAGGGATACGAAGGCGGGCGAGCTGTTAGACTTGTCGCACGACGAGACAAACACGTTCGGGAAAGCTGACACAACGATTCCCGCCACGGAACAGGAAGTCGGCCCCCTCTCGTGGGATGGCCGACGAGACGCGTGTTGTTGAGAAAACAAGTTGGGCTGCACGCATGCACCACAATAGAGACGGACACGCACGATCTACCCCACGGGAAAGGGGTGAGTAAGGAAGACGGCGCACCGCAGCGCGGAGTGGGGCCGCGGGCGCGCTGGATACTTCACGGGACGACGGGAATGACAGGCAACCGCGCTGCCCACGACCCAGGAGCGCTCTTACTTCGCTCCCGCCTCCAAGAAAACCACACCCTTCGGGGCAGGACGTGTAGCGCTCTCGTTAACGACGGCGAGGGGCAGGTACACATACGTCAGGGCGGCGAGGGGCAGTACCGACCGCCCCGCGCTAACGCTTCCTTCCCCTGACGTCATGCCCGCAAGGGCGAGGCAGTGGTGGTCTTCCGTGATCCCTGACCCGGACTACACCATGGCTGCGGAGCGCTTAGTCGTCGCGCTCGCAGCCACGCGCGGGCAGCGAGCACCACCAGCTCTGGGTGGCATGCTGTGTTGGGAGTCCGCAAGTCGGTACGAGGAAAGAAAAAAATTGAAGGAGGAGTAGGACAGTACCCGCCGCACCGAGCGGACGGGGACGAAGGCAACAAAGGCAAACATCTTTACGAATGGCACAGGACGTCCCTGGTGATGACCCGGACCGCCTCAACGGCCGATATCGTGGCTACGGTCCGTACAGCCATGGTCGAACGACCGCGGGGGACAATACCCGGGGTGACGCGGAACGTCGGCGTTCCGCGGCGGGCCCTCCGCGAGCTCCTCGACAGTGGGCATGGAGACCCTCTGATAAGAGGCGCCTCCGCGAGCGGGGACTGCAGCTGCCCTCGAACCATACGGCACGAGGGGATCGGCCCCCGGAACGGCATACGGATCGGGCCATCTGCGTGGCTGGCGGACAGCCTCGTGCGCAGTAGAGGCCCGAGCAGCCCGCAAGCCGTCTCTCTCTTGACGGTACCGATCGCGGTTCGCGACGGCGCGTTCGTACGCGCTGGTTTGATGGTGAGAAGCATCCCGCGCCGACGCAAGTTCGCGTTGCAAACGCTGCACCGAAACGGACGCCGCGTCCAGCTCACCGCCGAGACGGCGAGCCTCGCTACCGCGCGTTAAGAACCAGCTCACCAGGGTCGAGAGGAGATCCCCCACGACCCAAGTCCGGTCCCTGGTGTGCCCCAATGCACGCGCGAGTTTGGGTACAGATGTGACGTCCTCCTTCGTCAGGGAGAGGTCTCGAACAGCCACTCCCGAAGGAGCAGCGACCGCAAAGTCGTTCAGAGGCGGCACAGGGAGGACTGTTCCCGACGCGACGGGCGGCACTGTTCGCTCGTCCGCCCCACGAGGGGGACTGGAATGAAACGGGTTTGCACCCGTCATGAGAGGGATCGGTGCTATAGCATCTAGATCTCGATAACGCTTATCGCAGTTCCGCCTCGGCCCGGAACCGACGCCGCCACGCCTCCCCCTCGCCCCGGCCGATGCCGGGGACACTGCCGCACGAGACGCGAAGGCGTCCATTCTTGTGTCGTACACGAGGAAAGGGCTTCGTATGCCCGTCGCAAAGTCCGGCCAGTAGCGGTAGTGACGCTCATTCACCTCGGACGCTCGCGTCATCAAAGATACGACTCCCTGGAGCGTCCAGGGTGCGGCCGCCGGATCTCGAGCGGATGGGGCGGGACAGGGGGGAAGTTGGACGCGAGGCGAGACAGGGACAGATACGACACCGTCTCGTTGGGCTGAACAAACACCCGATGGTGCCCGCCGACTTCGGCCATAAAGGTGCTACCAATCGACCATGTCCACTCCTTCTCACAGCTATCGAGCAGGAGGGAGCGAGCGGGATGGCTCGGGTCCACGACGGCATATCCGAAATGCTTCAGTACGAACGGAAGCAGGGGGTGTATCCCGAGCGAAGGGAACGTCTCGTGAACCGTCCTCGGGAGCGCAGGGAAGTCACCGGGGGAAAGCCCCTGCTCCAAGGTGGAAGACGCGAAGACGCGACCGTCCTCTTCAGACGATCCCCTGCAGGCCGCCCAGTCCAGATGAGCCACGGCGATTCCGTGGAGTCGCATCAGGGTGGCGGCCGATTTCTGCAGCGCGACCCGGGGCTTCGTGTACACGTACGGGCGCGGATACACGTAGAGCCCCGGGATCTCTGCCAGGACGAAGCGGCGCGGACGGTCCGGGGTGAACCCGGACAAGTAAGTCACCATCCGGTCCACGTACAGTACATCCTCCAGTCCGAAGGCAAAGGTTCGATCCCCACGTATAGTGTCGGGAATCCGGTAATCTACGCCGTCTCCTTCGGCAAGGAGACGGGCAAGCGCCACTGCGGACTGGTCCGTGAGGCCGGCCTCGCTGATCTTGCGTATGCGCAACAAGTCAGGGCGAAGATACGGGCTCGCCAGGACCTCTTCCACTGTCACGCCCACTCGAGCGTGGCGAGCCTACGGATGCTGAAGGTCGCTGAGCGGCAGCGGGGTGGACCGCAGAAAAAGAACGCCGAACCAACGCGCGGTACTCGTGGGGCCCGACTCGTCCGCCCCCGTGGCGGGACCGAGGACCAAGCGGGCCACAGCTTGAACAGCGTCACTCGCAGCGGGTTCGACAAGCCCTGCAGCGGCGACGGGACCAGCAGAGGGGCACGGAGCACGACCCCCGCCATCGGCACGGTAGCTAGCCGTGCGACCAGGGACGCCCCCCAAGTCGTCGGACAGCGTGGTCTCCCTCGACGGCCGGGTCCTCTGGAAAGGCGAGGTTGTAGCGGGCGACACGCCACCCGCGTCACCAAGACGCGGGGGCAGATGCGGCACGGGCCGCACGCCATCGGCTTCTTCGGCCGGCGCCGCATGAGCAAGCGCCGGCGGGGTGGATGGTGACGGAGGCGACATGTGAACACGGTGTCAGTCGCGAGAGCACGTGGAAGATGATGGTTGGAGCGAGCAACACACGCCACGGAGAGAAGGGCGAAGCGAACGATACGGCACGGAAGCCCGCGCTAGGGCAGACAAGGGAGCCGGAGGGCAGAAGCGCACGGCAGCACGGAAGAGCACGACGAGTAGGGGTCCGGATACGCCGCCACCGGGGCAGACGAAATCAGGCGCGATGACAGGAGGGTATAATTGGAAATATCGCGAGGGGTGGACGACGGACAGAGACACACGAGGCTCCCTTTAAGCACACGTGCCCGCGGACGGTCACGCTTGACGGGGAGGCCGTGTGGTATAACGGCAAACTAGAGTTAGATCTAAATTGGATCCCGCACTGTAGAGCCGGAGCTGTACAGTACGGACCCACACGTGTGCGCGACACGCACGTGTACTGTCAGCCCGATGCCTGACAGCGCTACAGTCCAGGCTGACCCGCACTACAGTAGCCCCCTACAGTACATCGGTACTGTAGTGTTATGATAGAATACTTTGTAAATTAAATACGCGAGCGACCGACGACGGAGGAAAAGGACAAGCACGAGCTTGTCCACGACTCTCCGTCTAGGTCAGCGATGCCGCTTACTCTACTAGAACGACCGGCCTACTCTAGTCCGTTCTAGGCAATGGACCGTGCGGGCAAGGACGCGCCAGCACGCGAGCGAGCCCGGATCCGCCTCCGCCCGTCGGTACTGGATCGTCTACCAGTACCGCACCGGGGCGTCGAGGCGTAGATCCGCTCGTGCGTGCGCGCGTCCGACCCGACCGCGCTCTACCACACTGCTACCAGAGCCCGCGCCCGGTCCCGTGTGTGAGTGGTGCTTCATCCCGTTCTCGGCGATCCGAGGTCTATAGGACTGTACGCATACACCCCTCTCCGCAGGGGTGTTTATGCTACACCCCTTAAAAATTATATCAAAATTAGATCCGAAATAATTAGAGATCCAATGCCAACGGCGGCGGCGACGGCGCTGAACGGGCACCGTTATCCGGGAACTTAGAATATACTGTAGCCAACGACACTGTAGCCGGGGAGCAAGTTATACTGGAGTGTGCGCACCCTCAAGAAAGCTCGAAGCAGATGTGAAGTCATAGAAAGTACGGTACAGTGCCCACGCGATAACTGCAACACCTGGGGAGACCCCCCTTTGTTGCAGATATCGCGGATTTTCAGTTTTCAAATCTTATGATAGGGCCTAGCATATATTCCATAAGATTCTAGGATCCAACACCTCAAAATATTTATTTGAAAAACATATATATATTTTGACTATCTTTGGCCGTCGACCATCTGTCGCCTGATCGAGGACTGAATTTTTTGTAACCCCTTCAAAACAGCCCATATGACGCTCTGGAGGTATGTTACAAAGGTTGCAGTAATCAGATCTGAAACGGTCCTATTTTTTAGTAATTTTGAGTGACCCCGGAGATGGTTCCCCACTTGCTGTTTCATTTATCGGGTAGTTGCAGTGGGCACTGTACCGTACTTTCTATGACTTCACATCTGCTTCGAGCTTTCTTGGGGGTGCGCACACTCCAGTATAACTTGCTCCCCAGCTACAATACTGTCGTTGGCTACAGTATATTCTAATTCCCCGGATAGCTGTACACCAATAGAGAAGACAGAACAGCTACAGTGCAACCTCCCAATAAGAGTGCTGTTCGTAAAAGACAAAGATACCCATAGACAGAGGTTTATCACTACGGGAGGCATTATTATCATAACTCTGTCCTAAAAAAATCACTGATTCTTGTTTGACAAAAATTTTCCAGCGCTTGACGTCTCAGTCCCCGTTGCACCTTTTCCAACCCCCGTAGAACCGCCCCAGAGGTGTCATAATTGCTCATAATGACGTGAGCAGAAGCCAAAATGCGCAACTGCTCACGAAGGGGAGGCATAAACACTTCCTCATCGCCTCCTTCTGTGTTCCCCGAATCTTCTTCGGGACTGGAGATAAAAGCAACCAGATCTCGGTCTGTGACTGGCTCTGTAGACTCCATTTCTGATTTGTGATGAAGTAGGTACTCCACTCGCATTCGCTCGCTGCTATCTTGTACACCTTGATCAATTTCGATGTCAAGTTCCCGACGGTCACGGTGCAACACAATTTCACCTTTCACATCAACATCCTCACCTACGACTTTGGTGTGACACCAGCAGTTTCGAATAACCCTGCTCTCCATTTCTTCCCATGCTTTTTTATCCAACGCATACCTTGTAGCACATCGACCTTGTATATATTCTTCTCTCCCATATCAATAAAGTCAAGAGCTCTGCCCATTTGCAACCTCCTGTAGCGACAATTCAAAGCAGCGATAACTCCCGTGTGGGATAACTCCTCTCCGCCCTGGGTTGGGTGAGAGGCGGAGGCTTTAGCGAGGGAGCACGCGGCGCGGACGCGACGCGCCAATTGAACCGATTGTAGTATAACCCCCCCTTACCGGAATTAGATATACATCAGATCGGCTACTGTAGAGCCCGAGCTCTACAGTACCTCCGCACGCGCCCACACGTGTACGGGGCGCGCACGCACACGTGTGCTAATACGTGTAACACACGTGTACAGTCAGCACGGGCCGACCCGCGCTGACTACAGTAGCACTACAGTACAGTCCGTACTGTACTGTAGTATGATAGGATTCACTTGTACATTAAATACGCGAGCGACCGACGGCGGTGGGGGGAGGACAAGCACGAGCTTGTCCAGAACCTACGCCTTTGGTCAAGCTCGCCCCGCTTATTCTAGAACGGGTTCCCACTAGCCCGTATCTAGTTAAGAACCGAGCGGGCAGGGGACGCGCGAGCACGCCAGCGAGTCTAGATCCGCCTCCGCCCGTCAGCGCTGGTACGTGACCCAGCGCTGCGCCGGGGCGTGGAGGCGTAGATCGGCCCGCGCGTGCGCGCGTCCCCGACCGTTACCCGCTCTACCACTGCTACCCCGGGCTCGCCCGGTTCCCTTAGCTGGGGTTGCTTCCCGTCTTCCCGCCGATCGAGGTCTCCGCACGAACTGAGTATACACCCCCCTCCGTTGGGGGTGTTTATACTACAGTGGTCTCCCGACCTAGAAGACTCTACGATCGTTCCGAGATGACGGCCGATTTCCTCCGCGTCCGTATGCGTCGAGATGAGCGAAGGGTCCGAACCCTCGGTCCACTCCGCACGGACCGATATGCAGGCGTCCGCGCTACGCATCCGATCCGACGACGGCGCCGCAGGTCCTCGGGATCGCGAACCGTCGCTGGGCTACTCAGAAAGACGCGCTTGCGCGCTGTACGAACGCATCGCGGAGTATATCGAGGATGTCCGGACATCCCTTCGTGTCGACGTGACCGACCAGGTCTACGCGCGCTGTCCTGACGAGTCGCGCTCCCTCCACGAAGGAAAGTTGAGCGCGTGACTCAGTCCTGGGAGAGCCTGCGCGCGCTCGCCGACCAGTTGCACTCCGTCTAGTGTTGGTCGAGGACGCGCGCATCGAGGCCCCTACGGCGGACGTTGCAGGTCGACCCGCGAGTACGAACTCCGGGGTACGACGGGACACGCAGCCTTCCCCATTTGCCGAACAGATGGGAGCGTTCGCGCATACGGCTGCAGAACTCAACTCGACGCTTCAGGCGCGTTCGTAAGATAGAACAGGACTCGGCCGTAAGGTCGCCCGGAGCCCCCCCGAGAGGGCCCGGTGCCACTGTTCCTCCGGGCGCGTCCGATGCGCAGGAGTGGCCTCCGACTGTTGCCGTCACCAGTCGGAGCGCGGAGGATATCAAACCAACGGCCGACGCGAACTTCGCGTCCGAGACTCAAGCTCTGCCGCATGCCCCCGGAAGCATGCGGCGTTTGCGACAGGTACCGTACGGGCCCGACCAGGACCGTGGAGGAGCCGCTCGCCGATCCAGAGAACCCATGTTCTCCGTCGATCCTCGCCGGGGCGGCTACCCGCCGGTAGATTACACCGCGCACCCCGGTCCGGTAGACGTACGTACACTACCCGTCACCCCGTCAGGCGCGTTCGTAAGATGGAACAGGCATCGGCCGAAAGGTTGCCCGGAGCCCCCCTGAGAGGGCCCAGTGCCACTGTACCTCCGAACGCGCCCGATGCGCAAGAAGGGAGCCCGACTGGTGCCGACACCAGTCGGGTCACTGGGCAGCGCGGCCCCAAGACGGACGCGAATTTCGCGTCCGAGACCCAAGCCCTACCGCATGTCGCCGGAGACATGCGGTAGATGACACGCGTACCGTACGTGGACGACAAAAGACGCGGAGATACCGCCCGCGGATCAAAAGAACCGATTCTCTCTTTCGATCTCGGCTGCGGCGGCTATCAGCCGATGGATCTCACCGCGCACACCGGTCCGGTAGACGTCCGTACGCTACACGAATTCTTAAACGGACTAGCCTCTGCGACCCGGGCCGCAGTGGCTGAGACGGTCCAACGATTGCCCGGACAACAGAAGACAGACCTTCCAACGATCCGCCGTATCGCGACGGCGGGAGGCACAACGTGCCGCGCTCGGCGCGGTTTGCCGCTGCCGGATCCGAAACCGGCAGCGAGGGGGAATCGAACCCCGAGGTGGCATGCGACAGTTCGCCTGCGGCATCCCTCCACATAGGAGAACATGAGGAGCAGGCCGACCCTGTCCTCATTACGCGAGGCTACAAGCCCGTGGGAGGCCGACCTCCCACGCCATCGTCATCAAAGTCGACCGGACGCTTCGCTACTGCGTACGCCCACACTCCAAGGGCGCCCGGTGGTACGGACCACCGGGTCGCGGAGCTCGACATCTCGCATCGAGATGGAGGCAGCGCTGCGCCTCGCGTGCCCCACCTCACCGATGAGGAGGCACGCCCCACAAGAACCCACCGATAACCCCGTGGGTCTGGTGGCGACCACCATCCGCGAAGAACGCGAAGGCGCCCAGGATTCCGTAAGCCCGGCGCGTGTTACCGTAAGAGAAGATACCCTGACCTCCATAGGTCAGATGCCACGGACCGACCGTGAAGGCACCGAGGCTTCCGTAAGCCCCGTGCACAAGATAGAGCGTCAGGCGTGTGCCGATGCAACACGCCCCGAAAATCCTACCGAACGCCGTGTCGCCGAGGGGATCTCACATGCGCTACACCTCACCGACTTGACCGATTTAGCCGGGGAGGCAGAAGCTAGCCGACCTAGTTCCGCAGAGAGGACACTCGTCGAGAAGGCAGGGATCGGTACGGGCGAACCCCGGCCAAGTGCCCGCCGCCGACGGAAGGCACTCGAACCATCACAATCGGTCGTGATGGTGTCACCGAACGCGTCTCCGCAGACCGCTGCGTGTACGCGCCACCGCCGACGGACGTGCCATGGGCGAGTACAACAACCCCGGGGGACCTTGCCGACAAGGTCACCGAGGACACGCAGTACGCTGTCGAGCGACTACTCCGGCATCGGGCCATGGAGGACGGAACTACGGAGTTCCTCATCAAGTGGGCGGATTACGACACGCCCACCTGGACCACACGGACTCACGTCCCGGAGGAGTTGGTGTCTCGTTACGCCCAACGCCTCCAGAGGCGCACCGGCAGGGACCTCACCTTGGACGTAAACGCGGTCGTTCACGCTTAACGGGGGCCCTCAACCGTCTCGTTCGGCTACAATCAACCGCTTCGTTGCGGTTAAAGTAGTCCCTTGCGGTTAGAGACCAACGGTACGTTCGGAAGCCAAGCCGTATTTGACTTCCAAACGCCACGGACTCGAGACGTAGCGACAAGGCAGTACGAACTGCCTGTACGAAGAACGTTCCTCGTAATGACCAACGATAAGAGGACGACAGACGGCTCGAGGGGAAGGCAATTACCCCCTTTCGGAGCCGGAAGGTCGGACGCCCCCCCCCCCCAAACAGGGTCGCCAGACGTTCCGTTAAGGCCACCAACCGCGGCGAGGGGATGTCTGACGAACGACGCGATCACCTCCATACGGCACGCGAGCCCCGGAACGCAGAAGGGGTTAGTCAAGACAAGGCGTTGCAATTTGCCGAGAGGAGCTGCAACGCGTGGGCGCGAAGGAAGAGAGTCACTGTGGCTCACGAGGATAGGGGCCCCGGAGGCGACACCGAGCCACCCTCCCAACGGCTAATACGCAAAAAATTCGGGCAGGGAGAAATTACACTGTCGTGCCCCCGACCCGGTCACGACGGAACCGGTGGACGAGGTGTAAGAAAATGGAAAAATTATGGATGCTTGGGCGTACAGTGCGGCAAACCCACACAGTGCACCGCTCGCTCGGTGTCAATCTGCCCCCACGGGCAAGAGAAAATTAACGGAAAATTAGTCGTGAAAAAGAAATGGGCAACTCACGTGAGCAAACGTATGCACGTCGGCATGCGAAACACGCAATGCTAAGCGGGACGGCCAAACGTAACCCCGGTCCGACCGGCCAGACGGACCGTACCACACTCCTCGGAGGCGCCAACGACGCCGCGCTCCTGACGCGCAGCTCTCCCGGCGACACCGTACGCGATCGGACGCCGGAGAGCGACGGCGTGGACACCGCCGCCCTACCCCGAAACCAAAAATGTTGAGTGGTGGACATTGCCCTGGGCAGACGGGTGGCACGGATCGCACGTGCACGGCGCCGAGCGCGTGTCGCACGACCGACACGCCCCGACGAGCGGGATACCAACCACCACCGTCTACTTTGGCGTCGGACGAAACGACAGCGCCTTTGATGGAGGAACGTCACCGCACCCGCGAAGGCTGCGGCCTCGCCCCGAATGGCGAGGGAGGCGAGAGGAATGAAGGAGAACGCGCGCTGCGCGCCGTGCCCCCGCCACGAATGGCGAGGGACGCGAAGGAAAAGAACCGCCTTCAGGCGCTGTGCCCTCGCCCCCGAATGGCGAGGGGCGCCTGAAGGATAAGACGAAGTCCGCACGCTGCGCCCTCGCCACGGATGGGGAGGGGGGCGCGAAAAAGAAAGGAACGTTCGTCGAGTGTCCGTCCCCTCGCCCCGACGGCGAGAGGCGCGAACAAGAAGACGTTCGCCGTGCGCTTGCGCCCCCGCAACCGATGGCCGGAGGCGCGAGCGAAGAAGAAGGCGAATGCCGCGCGGCCGCGCCCTCGCCCCGATGGCAAGGGGGCGCGCAGACAAGACGACAAATGTCGCGCACGGCCGCGCCCTCGCCCCGATGGCGAGGGGGCGCGCAGACAAGAAGACGAATGCCGTTCGCGTTGTGCCCTCGCCACCGGTGGCGAGGGAAGAGAACGAGGAAGAGGAGGGACGTCACGCGCGCGGCGCCCTCGCCACCGATGGCGAGGGGAGCGCACGGACCAAAAGACGAACAGCGCGGCGAAGAAGAGGACGTACGTCCACGGGTCTACCCCCTCGCCCCGATGGCGAGGGGCGCGCGCGTCCAATAACACGAATGCCGCTCGCGCCGCGCCCTCGCCCGGATGGCGAGGGACGCGAAGTATCAGGACGTTCGTCGCGCGAAGAAAAGAAGACGTTCGGCGCGTGCAGAAGAAAACGTACGTCCACGCCTCCGTCCCCTCGCCCTGATGGCGAGGGGCGCGCCGACAAGGAGACAAATGGCGCACTCGAGCCGCGTCCTCGCCACCGCTCGCGAGAAGCGCGAAGAAAAGGACTTTCGTCGAGCGCCCGCGCCGTCGCAACCGAGGACGAGGGGTGCGTGTGGACAAGAACACGAGTGCCGCTCGCGCCGCGCCCTCGCCCCGATGGCGAGGGACGCGCGAGGCAAAGGCGTTGGATGTGCCCCGCTCTCGGACGACGAAGGGGCAGGACGTGAAGAAATGCGATCGTCGCGCGCCCGGCGCCCTCGATCCCGCATGGCGAGGAGCACCGGGCGGATAAGACGAATACAGCGCGCTGAGCCCTCGCCCCGAATGGCGAGGGCGCCAAGAATGGAGACGAGCGCCGCGCGTTTCCTTTGCCTCGCTACCGACGACGAGGTCGCGCATCGGATAAGAACGTTCGCCAGGAGTCGCGCCCTCGCCAACGGATGGCGAGGGGCGCTAGGCATAAGACGAACCCCGAACGCTGCGCCCCCGCAACCGAACGGGAAGGGGCGCCCGATCATTTGTCGCCCCTTTCCCCTCCGCGTCCGGAGAGAGAAAGGGTGGGGGTACTAAGAAACGAGGGCACGAAGGGGAATTAGAAGAAGAAGACCGACGCAAAGAACACGTAACCATGGAAACAGTTTTACTGTGGTACGGCGCCAAGTCCCCTCCTCCTCGCCGACGAGGGCAAGTGGGGGAACCCGCGCGGTTGACGATCAGACCGCGCGGACTAACGACTAGGGTCGTCGGAGGGCATACGGGCCTTTGGCCCGTAATTGTTCGGAGGACAGTACCCTGGATGCCGCGGAGGTTCGGCGTCCATCTCCACCAGACTCGGTATGGCGAGACGAAGAGCGGCCTCGCCCGTACGAGGGACACCCTCACCGAACGCCCAGTTTCGGGACAGGCAAGGGTCAGGCCCGTACTCGGCATACGGATCGCGGATAGCAGCAGGAGCCGGGGGCGTCTGGAGCGCTACCGGCCGACAACGTGACTTCAGCTCTTTCCAGTACGAGCTAGGCGAAGCACGAGGTTATGAGAGAAGCGGGGATGGAAAACCGTGAGGTGTTTCGCAGGGGAAGCTCTTCAGAAAAAAATGAGCGAGCGCATTCGCTCGAGTTAACTCGCGAAGAGGATTGCGGGTCATCGGGCGCTCGTCGTACCGAGCCCGCCGGGCAATCAACAGTGGACGACACAACGACGGGTTGGGTGTAGGCCTGCCGTCGACGAAAAATGGGGAAAATACGAGCAAGTACGAGGACCGATCGAGGCGCATGACAATGCACACCCTCACGGACTGTGCTGGGAAATTTTGCAGAAAATATTTTCGCGGGAAACATTTTTGCAATTTTTTGGGGTAATTTGATCAAGGGCTCAGGGCTGAGCCTGCTCGCGCACGCGCACGCGCGCCCACGGGTACTGTACGAACTGTGGCCATGATATCACAGTGATCCCGAACGGTGCGTGCACAACCGCCCGCCGCCTGTCACCTTTTCTCCGCCGCGTCCGCGCTGCACCCGCTCTGTTTGCCTTCGCGAGTGCGCCCATCATCTCGTCGCGGCTGCGCCGCTAGCGTGACACCCATGCGCGTCGCCAGACAACGCCGTGCAGGCTGATTGCGCCACCGGCGGCGCCGCTCGCTTTCGCGCGCGCGCGTCGGCGTGCTGCTGCGCCCCAGACAACGCGCACGTCCCGACCTCCTCAGCACCAATATTCGCCTTTACGCAAGCTCATCATCTCATCGCTGCGTGTCTTCGCGCCCTGCACCGCCGGCTCGCCATCTCGGCCCCGCTGGCGCGCGCGGGGACCCTGGCCCTCCGCATGGTCAGGCCCCCAGCCGCCCACGTCGTCCGTACAGGGCCGTTCACCGACTGCCGCACCGTACAGCGACGAAGTTATGAGGACAGTTCTCTACGCGCCGGCACAGGTAGAGCACAAAGGGGACGGATGCTTTTAAAATTGATACCCCATAATCGCACGGGAGTGATGTCGAAGAGGAGAGGAGAAGTCGCACGGAAAGAACGACGCGGCGCGCGGACAACGGGCGGATCGAGGGTCGCAGCAGACCCATATTACGGCTGGTCCTGCGCGACGGAGGCCCACGAAGGCGATTGACCAGGCGTATGCAAGACGACGAGGCACACGGCGTCACAAGAGGTTATAAAAAAGGACGGAGGGACCGCACACAACCCCCCCGCACGCGTGCACGAGGCCCGGCAAGCCGCTGCAGGTTGCGATGTCAGGGAGTGGGCCGTGCCTCCGGGACACGCTCGACGGCGACCACGGCAGCGCGTCTCGTCTGTTTTCACTTCGCCGTTGCCTCACGCACTCGCGCTCGCTCCGCGCGGTCCGCCCCGCGCTGTACCACGCTCCGTTCGCGTGTGGTAACATGGCGTACACCGCCACTTCCGCCGGACCAACAGCTGCTAGTTGGGGTATTGCAGGACCCACTGGGGCGGGGAGACGGTTTCTACGATCTACGACCTGCTCGCGCTGCACGTCCTCGTGCCGACGACGCACGTCAACATTGGCGCTACGGAAAAGGGGCACCGAGAGGGTGAGCACGCCCGACGGAAAGGACAAGGCAGACTACAGCACACGGAAAGAAGGGGCCCGGACACGACGAACGAGGGGGGGACTTCCGGGAAGCGCCCCAAAAGCAGGTCGCCGTCGGACGCTTGAGGTGATACTGGCATCAGGTCGAGATGCACGAGCACGCCCAGAGGGAACGCGGGAGAAACGACACGCCATGGGGAAGATGTTAGAAAAGCAGACTAGGGCAGAGACCACACGCCCGGTTCTACCAGCACATGTGGACGCGGACGTCCACACTTAAGGGGGGGCCGGTGTAGTATAACCCCCCCTTACCGGAATTAGATATACATCAGATCGGCTACTGTAGAGCCCGAGCTCTACAGTACCTCCGCACGCGCCCACACGTGTACGGGGCGCGCACGCACACGTGTGCTAATACGTGTAACACACGTGTACAGTCAGCACGGGCCGACCCGCGCTGACTACAGGAGCACTACAGTACAGTCCGTACTGTACTGTAGTATGATAGGATTCACTTGTACATTAAATACGCGAGCGACCGACGGCGGTGGGGGGAGGACAAGCACGAGCTTGTCCAGAACCTACGCCTTTGGTCAAGCTCGCCCCGCTTATTCTAGAACCGGTTCCCACTAGCCCGTATCTAGTTAAGAACCGAGCGGGCAGGGGACGCGCGAGCACGCCAGCGAGTCTAGATCCGCCTCCGCCCGTCAGCGCTGGTACGTGACCCAGCGCTGCGCCGGGGCGTGGAGGCGTAGATCGGCCCGCGCGTGCGCGCGTCCCCGACCGTTACCCGCTCTACCACTGCTACCCCGGGCTCTCCCGGTTCCCTTAGCTGGGGTTGCTTCCCGTCTTCCCGCCGATCGAGGTCTCCGCACGAACTGAGTATACACCCCCCTCCGTTGGGGGTGTTTATACTACACCGATCGGACGAGCTCGCGAAAAGGGAGTGGCTCACTGGCCGGTTACGCGCAATCGCCCCGTGGTGCGTGAACGGGAGCGACCGGTAACGGGTTATGTAGCATAAACACCCCCAAACGGCGGGGGTGTATGCACGCAGTTCAGTAGCAGACTCCGGATCGGCGGAAGACGGAACACACGCAAAGGGAAAGGACACGGGTCCTGGTAGCGTGGTAGAGCGGGAAGGGTGGCAGGCGCGAGTGATTGCGCAGCGGGGCGGATCGACGCCTCAACGCCCCGGAGCGACACTGGGTAGCAGGCGAGTGTCGACGGGCGGAGGCGGATCGCTGCACGCGCGCGCACTGTAGCGCCTGCACCCCGCGTCGGTTCCCTTACCTAAACGAGACGCGAGAGCGGACTCGTGTTTTAGGTTAAGCGGTGGGTTGTCGACCAAGGCGGAAGGTCGTGGACAAGCCCGTGATTGTCCCTTTCCTCCGCCGTCGGTCGCTCCCTTATTTAATGTACAAGTGTTCGGTTATCATACCAGACTACAGTATCATGCTACCGTAGCCGGCGCGAGTCGTCGCGCGCGGTGGCTCTGTCAGCTATCGAGCTGACAGTACACGTGTGTGCCACGTGTGTGTGCGCACGCCCTGCACACGTGTGGTACACGTGTGGGCTCGTGTGGGCTGTAAGGTTCGTGCCTTACAGCCCCTGATCTAAACCTAATCGAATCGACGGCGCATATACCACAGGGCCCCCTCCTCAAGAGTGAACGTCCGCGTTCACCCTGCTTGAGGAGGCCACCCGTGTGGTCCCATTGCGTCCAGAGTCTCGCTGCTCCCCCGCGTTCCTTCCGATCACGCCTTCCTTTTCGCCGGTTTCTGTCTCGCGTGCGGCCATCGGGCGCGCACTTGGCACCTTTTTCGACCCTCAGGATTGGGACACTGTCTCGGCATGTCCCCATCACCAACGCTGAAGCCGTCCTCGCCGCCGCTGGCGGGCGTCGCTGTGTCGGCTCGAGAAGCCGCTGGGGAAGCGCCGTCGCTTCCTGCTTCGAGCGCGCCCCTTATCGACGGGTGTGTTGCAACGCCGACGCCAACCTCCCCCTTTCAGAGGACACGCCCGTCGAGGGAGTCCACGCTATCCGAGGAGTTGGCGAGTGCCCCTAGTCGCGTCGTCGACGAGCAGCATGACGGCGGGTCGCGAGCACCTCGCCCCGTTGGTGCTGAGAGGGCTGTCGGCCCCGCCGCTGGGGGATCTTCTCGAGCTGATGTCCCGTCCCTTGTTGGCTCCAGCACGAGAGCGACCGAGTTCGATGTCCCCAGTACGACGCGCTGGTTTGGCGTACCGCTTTTGCGATCTACTCCGCTGCCACTCGGTGATCTCCGGTATCCGTGGGCGCGCTACGCTCGCGTGGGCGTAACGGTTGGCGAGATCTTGGCGAGCCCGGTCTTGCGCCCTGATCTGTCCCGCATCCGCAAGATCAGCGAGGCCGGCCTCGCTGATCAATCCGCGCTGGCCCTCAGCCGTCTTCTTGCCGAAGGAGACGGCGTGGCTTACCAAATCCCCGACCCGATACAGGGTGATCGCACCTTCGCGTTTGGCCTGGAAGAGGTTCTATACGTCGATCGTATGGCGGCCTACTTGTCCGGATTCAACCCGGACATTCCGCCCCGTTTTATCTTGGCCGAGATCCCGGGGCTCTACGTGTATCCGCGTCCGTACGCGTACACGAAGCCCCGGGTGGCCCTTCAGAAGTCCGCGGCGACGCTGATGCGCCTTCACGGCATTGCCGTGGCCCATCGGGACTGGTCCGTTTATCGGCGCTCCTCGGAAGAAGACGGTCGCGTCTTCCCGTCGGCCTGCTTTGAGCACGGGCTTTCGCCCGGGCACTTCCCCTCGCTGCCTCGTCAGGTTCGCGAGACCTTTCCTTCTCTAGGTATTCATCCGCTCCTGCCTTACGTTCTCAAGCACTTCGGGTATGCGACCATCGACCCCGGTCACCCCGCCCGCGCTCAGTTGAGCGACAGCTGTGCCAAGGAGTGGGCGTGGTCCATCGGGAGAGCCTTTATGGCCGAAGCAAGCGTGCACGGCCGCGTGTTTCTTCAGTCTGGTGAGACCGTATCGTACCTGGCGCGACTCGCTCCCGACTTGCCTATTGTCCCGCCACATCCGCTCGAGCGCGGCCTTTCACAGATTTCCTGGACGCTCCAGGGCGTCGTTTCGTTGATGACACGGGCGGACGAAGTGAGTGAGCGTCATCACCACTACTGGCCGGATTTCGCTACGGGCGTACGTTGCGCGTACCTCGTGTACCACGCAAGGACGGACACGTTCGCTTCTCGCCCGGCGGCGACTCCGGAGTCAGCCGGACCGAGAGGGAGGCGGGGTGGTGTCGGCTCAGGGTCCCGGCGGAACCGCCGCAAGCGGTATCGGGACCTGGATGCCGTCCCTTTCACTCCCGCCATGGTAGGTGTCGACCCGTTTCGTTCCACTCCGCCCCGTGAGGCAGAAGAGCAACCGGTGATACCCGTCGCCTCGCCGGCGATCCTCCCCATGCCTCCGCTAGCTCCCCCCTCCGAGGACGTGACCCCTGGGGTGGCGGTTCGGGACCTTCCTCTTTCGCGGGAGGACATTACCTCCGTGCCCGAACTTGCGCAGGCTTTGGGACCCGCCGGTGACTGGGCGTGGACCGTGGGTAGCCTCCTATCGACGATGGCGAGCTGGTTCCTCGCACGGACTAATGAGGCTCGTCGCCTCAACGGGGAGCCCGACTCGCTCTCCCTCTCCGTCCGACGGTTGCAGGGCGAAAACGACTCCGCGCGGGGCGCTTCCCGTCTTCAGGCTAGCGCGTACGAACGCGCTGTCGCGGATCGAGATCGCTATCGACAGGAGCGGGACAGCCTTCGTGCCATCCAAGCGTCCGCGGCCCGTGAAGTCGTCTTACAGCCACCTCGCCGACCCGACCCGTATGCCGACCCGACGGCCGTCCCCCTGACGTCGTACGGGTCAGGGGCGCCCGCAGCTCCTGTACGAGGAGGCGGTTCATACCAGCGGGTCGCCATGCCTCCTCTCGAGGAGGGTGCGGCGGATACTCCGCGGAACTCTGATGTTCCGCCTTATCCAGGGTACTGCCCGCCGGGGCATTTAGACCGTAGTCCTGATGGCACTCGTTGAGGTGGCATGGTTCCCCGGTCCGGGACCACTCGTCCCATTCCCTTCATAAAGAATGTTCGCATCCTTCGGTCTTGTTCCCTCCCGTCCGCGGGGACTTTTTCCGGCGCTCCTCGCGCTCCGGTTCCACCGAGGCAAGGTCCCACGAGCGTGTCATCTTCGTCGCGCCCCCTCGCCATCGGGGCGAGGGCAGACGAGCGTGTCATCTTCGTCGCGCCCCCTCGCCATCGGGGCGAGGGCAGAGCGCGCGGTATTCTTCTTGTCGTCGCGCCCCTCGCCATCGGGACGAGGGCAGAGCGCGCTCGTAGCACGTGAACGCCGCCGGCGCTTCGCTACCCGACGGAGAGGTCAGCGTCGTCGGAGGGGCCGTATGCCCCTTGGTCGCGGCGAGGGGCTACTGTGGAGTTCCTCGCGGCCCCCTTTCCCCTCGCTCCGGAGGCGGTTATCGCCAGTTGTGGGACACCAGGCATGCATCGTGGACCCGATTTGGTGTAGCGCGGGTGGCGTGTACTGCACGGGCCACACGCGCGCGGCCGTATAATTCCCCCCGTCGCTAATTTCCTCTATTTTTTAACCCACCGCCGTCGGCGGTGGCGGTTTGTCAGAAGGGCTTGTACTCGGCGTACAGTATAAGCGTATCGCGCGCTGACAGTGGGGAGTGGGCTGTGGTCGTGACCCGAGGTTCGTATCTGCATATATTACCTGTGCCTGAGGCTCCCTGCCTTCGCTTGGTCCGTATTCCAAGCATGGGTACGCTCTCCCCTACACCTCGCGCGTTATTTTTGTGCGATCCATTCGCTCTTGCGCCCAACCGGTGCGACTTGACCATATTGGCACACGCCCACGTTCGAGGCGGGCATTCCTGGGGCGTTCGCATCCCCTAAGACGCGTAACTTCTCACACCCTATTCCGTATGCGGCGCTGTCGATCGGCGACTCGAACGCTCATGCAGATCGCTGCTGCGCTCCTGTGGTAACGCGGAGGTTCGGACCCCCCTGCAGTTAGGCGTCCCCATCATCGGTTTCGAGGGACCGGTGTCCTTCTACGTCAATTGATGTTCTCGCGGCTATTGTCATAAGGCAGCCCGTACTGCTTGCTGTCACGCGACTTCTTCGCGGTTGCGTGTTCCTTTTGAGAATCTCCGTCCGATGTTGTTCCTGGGGTCGTGTGATTCCCTCCCCGTCAGGGGGATCCAAGGACAGGTGTCCCTTCCCCCTTTATCGGAATTTTGTCCAACCGCGGTCGGTTACCTTGATCCTAACGGAGCGGTCGGGGCCCCCTCTTCAAGCGTGAACGTCCGCGTTCACGTTTGAGTTGAGGTCCATGCCGGTGCGCCTCCGGAGGCGTTGGGCGTAACGAGACACCAACTCCTCCGGGACGTGAGTCCGCGCAGTCCAGGTGGGCGTGTCGAAATCCGCCCACTTGATGAGGAACTCGATAGTTCCGTCTTCCATATCTCGGTGCTTCAGTAGTCGCTCGACAGCGTACTGTGTCCCCTCTCTGACCTTGTCGGCGAGGTCAGCTGGGGTTGTCGTGCTCGCCCGTAGTGCGTCCGTCGGCGGTGGCGCGTACACGCAGCGATCTGCGGAGACCCGCTCAGTGACCCCATCACGATCGATCGTGATGGTTCGGCGGTCGTTCGCGAGGACACGGTAGGGCCCCACTGCTGGGGACGCGAGCTTGTTCGAAGTCTTCCCTCCGTCGGTGGGGTTGAGGTATACGTACTCTCCGGGACGGAGTCGCGAATTGATCCGTCGTATGCGCTTATCAAAGTCGCGCTTGTAGCGAGCCTGCGTCCGACGCAGGCTCCCGTAGGCCCTCTGGATTGTCGAATCCAAGGTCTTGAGGAACTCTGCACGTTGGTTCCCCCTGTCGGCAGGGGGAACGTCACCGTCGGCTCGTCGAAGCGAGAACTCTAGCGGTGGTCTGCTGAGCACGAGCTCGAACGGCGTCGTGTTGGTGGTGCGGTGTACGTGGGAGTTATACGCATACGTAAGCGGCCCTACGTACACGTCCCAGTCATCTTGATGCTCGCCTACGTAGTTGCGTAGCATCGCAGCGATCGTTCGGTTGTATCGCTCGACTTGCCCGTTCGTCTGGGGATGGTACGCCGATGTGTACATATTAGTTATCCCCAGAACACGGCACGTGCTGTGGAAGAACTTGGCATTAAACTGCGGTCCGTTATCCGACAGCAACGTGCGCGGAACGCCGTACTTGAACACCCACGATTCGCAGAACGCAACTGCGACGGTGTATGCGGTTATCGTGCGGAGCGCAGCGACTTGCGTCAGCTTGCTAAAACGGTCCGTGATCACGAGCAGGAACCGTTTCCCTGACTTCGTCTTGGGGAGCGGCCCCAAGATGTCGATGGCCAGACTCTCGAGCGGCCTCGTAGCTGGAAACAATCTCAATCGGTTGAGATGTTTCCTCAGCTTGACCCGGTTCATCGCGCAGGTTCGACAACCTCGCACCGTGGCGGCAACATCTGCCGCCAGATGAGGCCAGTAGTACTCGCGACGGAGCGCGTAGTACATACGATTCTGGCCCGGGTGCCCTGCGATGACCGGGTTGTGGCACAGGCGAAGAAGCCTGGCGCGGAGCGTCCGAGGTACCACCACCTGCACGATAGCAGGGTCGAAGGGGTGTCTCCGTTTGAGCACCCCCTGGTGGTCCTCGAAGAATGCGGAGTCCCGGGACTCTGACTGTCGTGCCAAAACGGTTTGGCAGAAGTCATCTACGCGTTGCTCTTCGGCGATCTCCTCTATCGTAAGAGGAGCCGGAAGGTCGTCCTGCGGAGGGGCGACCGAAGAGTCGGGCGCGCCAGCCTCGTGGTCTGCGGCGCGCTCGATGTCGGTGGCGTCGAACTCGTCATTCTCCTCCCAGAACGAATTGGGTCCTTGGAGAGCGGGGGCTTCGTCGTCGCCCCTTGGCTCGTCGCGCGCTCGGGAGCGCGACCTTCTGCGTGAGCTGGCTTGGTTCCGTGTCGTCGCGAAGACGTGCTCGACCTCGTGGTCGCAGCTCGCGATGCAAACGTGGCCCGCGAGCTCGTTCGATACGTCGCGAACGGTCGTGCACACGTCGAAGGTGGGAATGTCGTCATCCACTCCGACGGTGGGGCGAGGGTCGTCGGCGACTCTCGGCGACACGAGGCGTGACAGGGCGTCCGGTACCTGGTGCACGCGCCCGGGGCGGTACTGAATGGTGAAGTCGTATTCGGCCAGACGTAGCCGCCATCGGGTGAGTCTTCCGGAACTCTCGGTGAGGGACATGAGCCACCTCAAGGCATCGTGATCCGTTCGGACGGTGAACTTCGTGCCCTCAACGTACGGCCGTAGTGTGCGGACGGCCCACACTACGGCGAAGCATTCGCGCTCGGTAGCGCTGTAGTTTCGTTCGCTGTCGTTCAGCGAGTAAGACCAGTACCCAACGGGGCGCCAATCGTTTGGCTGGTCGTGCTCTTGGAGCAGCGTGCAGCCTAGTTGGTAGGCGCTCGCGTCGGTGTCGATCATGTACGGTCGTCCATGCCGAGGCAACGCGAGGATCGGCGGAGCGATCATGCACTCCTTAAGGTTCTCGAACGCCTGGAGTTGATCTTCAGTAGGATTATAGAAGTCAGGATCCGAATCCTTGCGCGTCATATCCGTCAACGGACGGGCTATTTTCGAGAAGCCCTTAACGAAGCGGCGATATACGTTACACGCCCCGAGGAACGAGCGCACCTGCGTCAGCGTCCTCGGGAACGTGAACGTCCGGAAGGCGTCGGCCGCCGTATCGGCCACGCTCAACTTACCTGGGGAGATGACGTGCCCCAGGTAGCGTACCTTCGGTTGAAAGAAGCTACACTTCTTGAGCTTGAGGGAGATGCCGGCACTCCCTAACAAGCTCAAGACAGTGTCGAGATGCTTCGCGTGTTCCGCGTCCGTACGCGAGAACACTATGACGTCATCGAGATAGACGAGGCATATTTGCCAGCGGACTCCGGAAAGGATAATATCCAATGCACGTTGGAAGGTGGCCGGTGCCCCTTTTAGTCCGAACGGCATGCGCAGGTGGCGAAACGTGCCCATGTGCGTCGTAAACGTGGTCTTATCCCGGTCCTCCGGAGCGACGGGGATCTGCCAATAACCGGAATTGCAGTCCAACGTCGTAAAGACGGCTGCATCTCCTAACGAGTCGATGCAGTCGTCCATCCGGGGCAGCGGATACGAATCCGCTGCCGTCTTCGCGTTGAGACGCCGGTAGTCCACGCAGAACCGAAGAGAGCCGTCTTTTTTCGGGACGAGCACCACCGGGGACGCCCACTCGGTGCTCGCAGGTTCGATAACCCCTGCGTTCAGCATTTGGTTGACCTCCTTGGCAACCATCTCGCGCATGGCGGGCCCCTTCCGATAGGGCATCGAACGAATCGGTTTCGTTCCCGGTTCGAGAGGGATGCGGTGTTCCGTGGCTCGGATCGTTCCGAGCGCACCGCTCCACAGACTCGAATGCTTACGGAGCATCTCGAGTACGTGGCCACAGAGCTTGTCATCGTCGATGTATGACAAGTCCACCTCTTTTTCCCAATCCATCGGTGGATTTTTGGGATCCTTTTTGTGGATGTTTACGGTGCCTCCCGCCGTCGGTTGGTCTCTAGGTGGCCGATCGTCCGTACCCACCTGTTCCCTCCTAACGGTCTCTAGCTCATCGGAGCTTGGTCGTCCGGCTCTTGCCTTCCCGACTTGATCGGTCAAGTCGGTCAGGTGTAGCGCGTGGGCGACCCCCTCGGCGACGCAACGTTCGGGCGTCAGGATCGCGAGGGGGTTGCGCGTCGCATACCCTACGACGGTGTGCTTCGGAAGCCGCCTTTCCCGTCGCGAAAAGTTCGCGACGAGGACGTCGAAGGTCTGATTCGGCAGTACCTCGACGACGCCGTTCGTCAGCCTCACTCCATGTCGGTGTTGAAGTGACGGCTTCGGCTCCATGAATACGAGGCCCCTCCCGGCAGTGGTGACGCGCACTCGGGCTTGCGACCTCGCGGGGATGGTAACCCGGCGGGCGATTCGGATCGCTTGCGGGGCCTCCTCGCCTACGTCTGGCCGACCCGTGTGTCGTCCGTGTCGCCTGGTAGGGGCAGTCGACTCCCCCTTTCCGTCAACGATGGCGACGGAACCGCCTTGGCGTAGCTCCAATCGTTGAGCTTCGATGTCGATACATCGCACGTGCGTATCGATGAAGGCCGTGCCGAGAAGGACCGGCACGGCGAGCTGGTCCGCGACTACGAACGGAATTCGGAACACCGTGTTCCTCAACCGCACAGCCAGGCGGACGACGGCCGAAAGCTTGAGGGGGTTGCTATTCGCGCCTGCCAATCGTGGCAGAGGTGCGTCGTGCACGACGTAACGCGTCCAATCGGGGGGAAGGTCGGCCTTCCTCACCAGATTATACCCCGAGCACGTATCAACAGCGATCGTGCGGGGTTTAAATGCATTTCCCTCTGTGGCTATCGAGCCGAGGACATTGTAGATCTTCGACGTCAGAAGGCAAATGACGCCGTCGACAACCTTCGGGGTGACCTTATCGGTGAGGTCGTTCCGCCGGGGCCTTCGATTTCGTTGCTGGCCCCGCTTGCGTTTCCTTCTCCCCCTTCCTTGGGGCGTCCGCGGATCAGTGACCCCCCTCGGATTACTCGAGTCCGTACGACACGGACCTTTCTCCGGCGACCTTGGGCTCGCGGGAATCAGGGGGTCGAGCGAACCTTTTCGGTCGTCGTTGCCCCTGGCGCCATCGTTACGCCTCACCGGGACGTCGGCTGTCCCGGTGTCTTGTTCCCCTAACGTCGGGCCTTCGGAGGCCTCGACGTGTGCTCCCTCCTGTATCGGCATTACAGGGGTTCCCGTGCTCGCCTCCGGTAGCGGGGGATGTATTATCGGACAATACCCCCCGTGTCCTTGGCGAGCACGCGGGGTCGGGTCTAGTTCGTGGGGAAAAGACGGCTCACGCGACCGCGTGTACGTAACCGTCTTTACCCTTTTTTCGAACTACCCGTGCTATCGGAGCTAACCTCCTGGCTATCGACGGCCAGGTCTTCTTCCGGTAGCCGGTCGCGTGGGTCGGGACGATTCCCCCACTGCGGCTCGGCGGCCTTGGCGAAGTACTCCGGTACTTCCGGGCCTTGACCTGCGGCGTCCGGTCGTCGCAGGATATGGGGGACGAAGCGAGTCGGCTCTCCTTCGTGACCCTCCGTGGGTAGAGGGTACGGGTCCTCTACCCAGTCTTGCAGGTACATTATCGCATTTTGTACCTGCTGGGGTAACCGTGAGCGGTCTCGGTCCCCTCTCTCTCCTTGGCGCGGGTACCTCGTGTCCGCCTGGCGATAGGCGGGTCGATCCCGACGATCGACTTCGTTACGACGGTACCCGCCTCCACGGGGGGCGAAGCGTGCGCCCCCACCCGTTCGGATCGGGAAACCTTGACGCGGGGGACGGCCCTCGCCCACCGCTTGCCGGAGGAGATTGCGCGCACCGGGGCGCGTCTCCATCTGGTAGCGGTAGTTCCTGTACGCCGTGAACATTCGTTGTTCCGGCGACAGGAACGGGCACGCGTACATGGCATGCCCATACGTACGGCATAGCCAGCACACGTAAGCGCTGCCGTCCGTTGAGGCGAAGGTCGCCGCGTGCCGCGCCTCCTCATCGGTGAGGAGGGGCACGAGAGGCGAGGCGCTTCCCTTATCTCGACTCGAGATATCGAGCTCGGCGACGCGGGGGTCCGTGCCCCTTGCCACTCTCGGAGTGGCCGCGAATGCGGTCGCGTAACTCGACGTCGTTCCAGTCGACATCGGTGAGGGGGTTCGTGCCCCCACGGGCCCTGCTCCTTGCGTAATGAGGACAGGGTCGGCCTGCCACTCATCCTCCCCGATATGGAGGGTCGAGGCGGGTGAACTTGTCGCGGCGGACTTCGTAGTCCTGCCAGCCCTCCCTGCCGGTTTCGAATCCGGCAGAGGTAAACCGCGCCGGGCGCGGTACGTTGTACCTTCCGCCGTGGCGATACGGCGGATGGTCGGAAGATCGGTCTTCTGACTGCCTGGCAGCCTTTGCACAGTTTCGGATACTGCGGCACGGGTTGCCGGTGCAAGTCCCCGCACGAAGTAGTGCGCGAGGGACTGTTCGGAGAAGACTGCCGTGCATCGGAACGCGGCAGTCTCGAGTCGGTCAGCAAACGTGCTTTCCGTCTCATGCGGTTGCTGTCGCGCCGTAGCGACAGCGTCGTACGCTTCACCCAACACGTCGTCCGTGAGGTAGCGTTTTAAGAATTGGTTCACGAGCCCCGGCCAGCTCACGTCTTCGTGGAGCTGGCCGGCGCGGAGGCCACGCATCGTATAACTCGTATACAGTCGCTCCGCGTCGCGCTCGAGGAAATGCGCGAGGACTCGTACCGCAACACCTTCGGTCAGGTGTTGCGAGTTGAAGGTGATTCGGATATCCTTCAAGAACGGCAGCAGCTGGATGGGGTCGGTACCGTCGAAGCTGCGCATCGTGGGACGGATCCCACGACAGCGTTGGACGTACTTCGCGATCCGTCCCGCGTCACCCGAGGTAACGAGCCTCGAGGTGTTATCCAAGCGGTACATACGATAGTCAGCAACGGCGCTGAACTCTTGGATCATCGTATGTACCGGCTCGAGCCCGGGTTCAGCGAGACCCAGCGTGCCGAAGGAGGTAACCGGTAGCGTACGGACGACTACCGGACCTGGATGCTCGGCGTAACTCGCCGGCGGATAGCCGCCCCAGCGGGGATCGACGGAGAACATCGGTTCTCCGGATCCGCGGGCGGCTCCTCCACGGTCCTGTTCGTCCGCGTACGATACGTGGTCCACTTGCCGCCTACTTCCGACGATAGGCGGCAAGGCTTGGGTCTCAGACGCGAAGTTCGCGTCTATCGGAGGGCGGCTTCCTTCTGTAGTCCGACTGGTAGCGGCACCAGTCGGACGCCAACCTTCGGGGGCGGCGGCGCTCGGAGGTACGGTACCACCGGGCCCTCTCGGGGGGGCACCGGGTAGCCTTTCGGCCATGGTACGTTCCATGTCACGAGCACGCCGACGAGTGGCGTCGAGCTCAGCGGAGAGGTGCGCGAACGCACCCAATTGCTCTGCGGACGGAGAGGTTCGGTCCTGGGGTCGTCTCACCGAGGTCGGCCTCTCAGGGCGACCTTGGCCGGACGGTCCGGGCGAGGCGAAACGGGAGTCTTCGACGAGCACGATCCGCGAGTGTAACTCGTCGATCAGTGCTCGGAGATTCTCTAAGGACTGCGTCACTCTATCGAACCTCCCTTCACGCAGGGAGCGGAGTTCGGCCATACATCGAGTGTATACATGGTCCGATACATCGATCCGAAGGGAAGTACGGACTTCCTCGATGTATTCGGCTATGCGTTCGAACATCGCCGCCGCTCTTTCCTCGGAGGATCCGAGCGACGGTTCGCGGTCACGAGGACCTGCGTCGCCGTCGCCCGACGGGGCGGATGGGGACTGCACAGCGGCCGGACTCAGATCCGCCGCTTCGGAGCGGATCGAGGGCTCGAGCTCTTGGCTCATCTCGACGCGATCGGTTCGCGGAGGGAAGCGGAAGTCTTCTCGGAGATCGGACTCCAGGGTCTTCTAGGTCGGGAGACCACTGTAGCATAAACACCCCCAAACGGCGGGGGTGTATGCACGCAGTTCAGTAGCAGACTCCGGATCGGCGGAAGACGGAACACACGCAAAGGGAAAGGACACGGGTCCTGGTAGCGTGGTAGAGCGGGAAGGGTGGCAGGCGCGAGTGATTGCGCAGCGGAGCGGATCGACGCCTCAACGCCCCGGAGCGACACTGGGTAGCGGGCCAGTGTCGACGGGCGGAGGCGGATCGCTGCACGCGCGCGCACTGTAGCGCCTGCACCCCGCGTCGGTTCCCTTACCTAAACGAGACGCGAGAGCGGACTCGTGTTTTAGGTTAAGCGGTGGGTTGTCGACCAAGGCGGAAGGTCGTGGACAAGCCCGTGCTTGTCCCTTTCCTCCGCCGTCGGTCGCTCCCTTATTTAATGTACAAGTGTTCGGTTATCATACCAGACTACAGTATCATGCTACCGTAGCCGGCGCGAGTCGTCGCGCGCGGTGGCTCTGTCAGCTATCGAGCTGACAGTACACGTGTGTGCCACGTGTGTGTGCGCACGCCCTGCACACGTGTGGTACACGTGTGGGCTCGTGTGGGCTGTAAGGTTCGTGCCTTACAGCCCCTGATCTAAACCTAATCGAATCGACGGCGCATATACCACAGGTTAGAAGCCAGCGCGCGCGATGGACAACCGAAACGGACGTACGTAGGCGCAAAAGGGACGGGGGCGAGCTTGCCCCCGTTTACTGGTGGGGACGGGTGCCAGGTCTTAACCCCGCAGGGGGACGTCTCGGACACCTGTCCCAGTACAGTAGTACAGTACCTGCCGCCTAGTGCGTGCCGGGTACTGTACACAATTAAAAAACTAGCGCCATAATTGCTACTACCGCACGGACGCTGCTACTACACGTGTGCACTACTGTACACGCGTGTTGCTTACAGACTACTGCACGGATGCCACGTGTGCTAGCGTACACGCGTAATACTAGCAAACTACCGCTTGGCCGACACGTGCACTACTGTACACGTACGCCAGATTACGACCACTCGGCACGAGCGCGCTCCCTACACGTGGGCACACCCGCCCACGTGTACACCGTGCACGGCCGCACGAATAATAATCTCCCCGCGCGCGCGTCCGTCGTTATACTACAGACCCCCTTCCTTAGCTTTCGCTACGTCCTCGTAGCAACCACCCATCCGACCACGGAGTTCCGTTCCGATTTGTCTTCTCCCCTGCGCGCGCGAACGACCATGCCTCCTAGCTCTTCTTTAAGCGGGCGCTCTGTAAGCCCGCTGTCTCGTCCGATTCGGTAAGCGTGTCCTTCACTTCCCTTCACGCCAAGCCGGCCGAACCCTCAACTCACTCTCCTCACTCTCCTGCGCGCGCTGCCTCCTCCTCCTGCGACGGCATCCCCCTACAGTAGCTCCTGCCGCATCCGAGAACGGTCGACCGCGAGAGTCCTGCTGCAGCGCCTTCGTACAGTCGAGCCCTGCGGGGGCTCCGGCGTGGGCGCAAGCGCCTCCCGCGTCCCAACTACGACGTCGCCTCTGCGGAGAGCCGCGATCGGCCCCCGAGTTGGCCGGGCTCGCGCTCCCGTCGGTCGATTCGTCCGATTCGGTCGAGCGACGGCGGCATTGCGCGCACGCAACGCAGCGCTCGCCGCGGCCCTCTGGAGGGCCGGGCGAGGGTCGAAGGACGGCTGTGCCCTGCCCCCCGCACACGGGCGAGACGCGAGCTCCGTGTGGACGGTCGGGGTAATTTCCCTTTGTCAACCACCCTCCCGGAGGGCTGGCCAATTTGTAAAGAATCTGCGTTCATTTGCCATCCCAAGAGTGGCGCGAGCGGCGCACCCGCCGTAGTACGGCACCACACGGTAGTTTCACGCGTCTCCCTTGCGGTAGCGGCCTCTATTGCGCCAACACCGATCCAAAAACCGTACGGAGCGCCCTCTTTCCACCAGCCCGAATTAGAAACGGAAAGAAACGATAAGAAACGTTAAGAAACCGGAGGAAACCGATTTGGTTTCCAAATATGCCCGAATGCGGTTTTCCCGATGCGACACTACCGGACGCGGAATGCTCCCAGGAGTACGATGCCGTTGTCAGAAACGGGCTACGATTTTTTCCCGCAGCGTGGGAGGGAAAAATGTAGCCCAAATCGCGACTAAATTAAAAAGCCGGCGAACGCGATACATCTCAATACAAAGTACCGGTTCCCGGTACGGTTCTCCCTTTCCATAGGCGCGTGCGAGCGCGATCATCCGAACGGTGCGGCTAGGCGTGGCTGATAGCTATCCGCGTGGACGCTTGGGAGAACTTCGGATTGTGGACCACCCTCCCGGAGGGTTGGCCAATTTTGGAAGCATCTGCATCCATTTGCGCGGGATCCATCCGGTACGAGCTGCCTCGCGGTGCGCAGTCACACGCGGCTGGCTGCCGGGGCTTCATAGCACGTGCGCCGCTTGTTTTCCCCAGGGGCTTTTGCGCGGGCGAGCGTCCGAGCGGTGCGACCGAGGGCGGCCGAAACTTGCGCTACGCATGCACGCTTGATCCTTGTTGGCGCGAGCGCCAATACCGGTCGATAAACGGCTGCGGAAGCCCATCGGCGGGCTCGTAGGTGTCGTCCGAAGCGGTATATCCATACCACCGGACCTTGTAGTCGATCCCGCCGCGCGTAGTACGGTGTCCGACAATGCGGTCAACGACGTACTCCGCTCTTGGCGTTGCGGCTTGTGCGTCCGATTCGGTTGATGTGGCCGGGGTGACGGTATCCCCCGGCCCGCGCGGCATCTTCGTAACGCGGTCGATGCTCACGCGATTTTCCACGCCGTCCTGCTCGATGAGGACCGTGGTGTCCGTAGCGGAGCGCACGCGAAACGGACCCTCTGTCTTCGGTAGAAGTTTGACAGAGAGCTCGTCCGTTCCGGCCGTACCTTGCGCACGCGTGCGGCGCTCGACGCTTGTCAACGGGCGGGGCGGGCGATCGACGTAGACAAAATCGCCCGCCACAATAACCGGACGGAAGCGGACCTTCTTGTCAAAATCGTCCTTGTACCGCTTTTGCGATGCGGTTAATTTCGTCCGAGCGCGGTCGAGAGCGTCGCGAAGCTTGCGCAGCGTAGCGCGCTTGTACTGCACCGGGGTCCGCGGGTCCTCTCGATGGGTCCCTGCGTCCTGTGGCACAGTACCGGGGAGGATTAAACCGGACGGTGGCCGCGTTAACACGAGGTCGAACGGAGTCGTCTCCGTCGACCGGTGGACCTGCGTATTGTAGGCGAAGGTCAGCGGCTGCACGTATTCGTCCCAATCGCGCTGGTGCTCCTCCACGTAGTGCCGGAGGCGTTGCACCAGCGTGCGATTGAACCGTTCGGTCTGCCCATTCGACTGGGGGTGGTAGGCCGTCGTGAGATAATGCCGCACCCCCAGGAGGGCGCGTACCGCGTCGAGGAATTTGGCAGCGAACTGAGGACCATTGTCGGTTAGTACGTAGCGCAGGGCTTCGTAGACGTAGACCCAGTTGTCCAAAAACACGTTTGCGACGACCGAAGCGGTTGTGGTCCGGAGCGGGATACTGCGCGTTAGCTTAGAGAACCGGTCGGTAATTACCAACACGTGTTGGTTTCCGTGCGCGGTCTTGGCCAGGGGCCCCAGGAGGTCCATCGCGACAAACTCCAAGGGGCCCGCCGCGGGGAACAGCTTGAGATCCTTTTAGTTCTTGACAAGCGTCCCGCGGGTCGCAGCACACGAGGTGCAATTCCGTACGGTCGAAAACGCGTCGCTGGCCATGTGCGGCCAGTAGTACTCCCTGCGAAGGGTGTAGTACATACGCGTCGCTCCCGGGTGACCTGCCAACCTCAGATGGTGTGCCAGGTACAGTACCCGGGGGCGCAACCGAGCCGGTACCACGCGTTGCAGGGTTCCGTCCAGCGAGGACGTCCTCACGAGAAATCCGTAACGGTCGATGTCGAACTTCGAGTTCGGCGTCCCGACGGTTTCCTCGGCGAAGCGACAGAAGACGTCCTCAGCTTGTTCGCGTAGAAATTCCTCAACCGAGATGGACGCAGCGTCGTGTTCCTCGGGAGTTATCGCGAGCGCGTGACAACCGTCCGGACGGTCTTGCGGCGGGTCCCAGTGCACATTGTCCAGGAGGGCCTCGCTGCCCTCATCGTACTGGACCGCGAAGCACGGGACCTCATCATCGACCGGTTCGGTGTCTCCTCCATCGGTACGTAAGCGCGATACGCCGTCGGCGAGTTGGTGCTTGACGCCTGGGCGGTACTGTACCTCGTAGTCGTACTCCGCCAAGCGCAGGCGCCAGCGAGCGAGCCGACCGGAACTGTCCGCTAAATTGAGGACCCAGCGTAGGGCCTCGTGATCCGTGCGGAGGTTGAACGCGCTTCCGTATAGGTACGGCCGTAGGGTGAGGATGCTCCACACTACGGCCAAGCATTCCTTTTCGGTAGTCGTATAATTGCGCTCCGCGTCGGTCAACGCGCGGCTCCAATATCCGATCGGTCGAGTACCTCCATCGGGTTGCTCCTGTAGAAGAGCGCAACCCACTTGGTGTCCGCACGCGTCGGTGTCCAGCGTATATTTCCGTCCGTAGCGGGGCAGCGCGAGGATTGGCGGCGCCACGAGGCGCCGCTTCAATTCCTCAAACGCGGCGTATTCCGTATCGGTTAATATCTCGAACTCGTAGGGCTGATTCTTGCCGGTCTTCTTATTCAGCGGCGCGGCGATCCTCGCGAATCCTTGCACAAACCGTCGGTACACGTTGCACATCCCGAGAAAGGATCGCAGTTCCGTTTGATTCGTAGGCGCGCGCGCGCGTTCGATCGCGATGACGTTGCGTCGCTCCACCTCCAACCGTCCCGGACGAATGATGTGCCCGAGATAGGTTACGGAGGTGTCGAAAAACGCGCACTTCGCCAATTTTAGCGACACGCCCGCGGTATGTAGAAGCCGTAGTACCTCGTGCACGTGTGCCATATGTTCCGTAACGGTTCGCGAGTAGACGATGACGTCATCGAGGTAGACCAACGCGGTCTCCCATTTCACGCGGGACAGGATGATGTCGACCGCTCGTTGAAATGTCGCGGGCGCGTTTTTGAGACCTACCGGCATGCGTAGAAAACGGTAGAGGCCCGAGTGCGACGCGAACGTTGTTTTATCGCGGTCCTCCTCGGCGATCTCCACCTGCCAATACCCGCTATTACAGTGTAGCGTGGTAAAGACAGTGGCATCGCCGAGCGAGTCGAAACATTCGTCCATGCGCGGTAGTGGGTAGGAGTCGCGAACCGTGACGGCGTTTAGCTTGCGATAGTCCACGCAGAACCGCATGGCCCCGTCCTTTTTAGGGACGAAACCACGGGGCTCGCCCACTCGGCCGATGTCGGTTCGATGACTCCCGCGCGCAGCATGCGGTCGATTTCCTTCTTCTCCTTCTCGCGCGCGATGGGTCCGGCTCGGTAGGGTGCTTGGTAGATCGGCTTCGCACCGGGCTTCAGCTCGATGCGATGCTTCGTAGCATCGATCTTACCCAAGTGGCCGGACCACATGTCCTTGAACTCGGACAGCATGTCCATAATTTCCGACCGGATGGTACTGTCTTCTGCACCAATATGGACGTCTTCTTCGCACGAGCGGGTCTTCTCCGCGTCCGTATCGGTCCGCTCATCCGCGTTAGCGGGATTGCCACTGTGGGCGTCGTCCGTTTCCGGTTCTTCGCGTCGCGCGCCTCCTCCCGTAGCGGTGGTGGATTTAATTCTACCATCGTCCGTGACGGGTCCTTCTCGTCGCGCACATTCCCCCGCGGGTGAGGAATTAATCCTGCCTTCGTCCGTAGCGGATTCTTTGCGACGCGCGTATCCTTCCGTAGCGGTGGAGGATTGTCTTCTGCTGTCGTCCGTTACTGGTTGTTCGCGTCGCGCCTGTTCCTCCGTAGCGGTCGAGGAATTATTTTTGTTCCCTCCCCCTTCCTTAGCGTCGGCCTCTCCGGGGACCGGCACGCCAACTGTCAAGATGTGTGTGGGGGATGGCAACGCGAGACCAACAACGGTATGCTTGGGGACGTGGGCCGCGCGGCTTCTGAAGTTGCTAACGAGCACCGTAAACGGCTCGCCCGGGAGGAGGTCCATGACCCCTTGGGCCATCAGGCATAAATTCTTATGCGCCGTTTTGGGGTGGTTTTGCAGGAAGCAAAGCCCCCCAACCGATTTTGCGACGCGTACCATCGCTTGGGTCATCGGGGGTATCGTCACCCCCTTGACGACGCGAATTTTCCGTGACGGTACGTTCGTCGGGAACTGCGCGCGCTTCCGGTCGGCCGAATTTTCCTCCTGCGGGAGCTGCTGCGACGGTCCCCTCGAGGCCATCTTGCGGTCGTGCCTCGAGGGTGTGACTCCCGTCAGCGCTACGGACGGCGCATGATTGAACAGCACCTTCCTCTGCGGTGGCAGGATCGCCTTCACGTGGCGATCCAGGAACGTGGTTCCGAGGATACAGTCCACCTCAAGGTTGGTGACGACCAAGAACGGTACGCGCGCGACGAACTCACCAATCCGGACGTACAGCTTGAGCTCGCCGAGGGCCATCATCGACCTATTCGAAGCGTCGATGAGCGGCGGGCTCCGCGCCGACTGGATGGCAGCGCGCCACGGTTCTGCAACACAGCGTAGGTGGATTAGATTCGGGCCGGCGCCCGAATCTAGAACCGGCGTGATGGCGCGCATCATCGCGCGTCGTTGTCCGACCGTTGCGGTGACCTTGTATTTTTGCTTCTTGAAGAAGCAAATTGCCGCTTCGTCCGTTCGGCTCTGCGATTGCGCGCGTACCGAAGCGGTCGACGGGGTGCCTTGTTTATTGAGGCTTGGCACGGGGAGGATCGTTGACGCCTCTACGCGTCCTCCCCGGCTTCCCCTGTCAACCCAAGGTCCTCGGGCCCCTCGTCCGTCAGCGGTAACGCGGGTTCTTCCGATTGGACGGTCTCGCGCGGCTCGACCACGTTGATGCCCGCGGGAGCCTGCGCACGCAAATTTCGCCACGCGGTCGGCGGTTGACGCTCGAACGGCGAACCTGGGCGGAGACCTTGACGGATCCGAAGCTTTTGATAATTGGCCTCGCGGGCTTGCAAAAGCTTCGAACGCAGCGTGCTATCCGCCACCACAGGACATTGCTCCTGTCGGTGGGTCAGGTCCAGACAGAACCGACACGGCGGGGGTCCAGGTAATCCTTGGTTGAAGAACCGGACCCGCTGGTTCTGTACTGGCCTTCCGTACGGATGTGCGCGCGCGTCACCGTGTTGGGCGGGCGCCATCGGCGCGCCCGCCGGGGACGAGGCAGGTGAAGGATGGTAGCTAGTCGGCGGCGAGCTAAGCGAGCTCGGCGTCGCCGACTGGTCCGTCACCGCCAGTATCTCCTCCGTTTCGGTTCCGCGCGCTGTCGGGAGTTCAGACAGGGACTCGACCGACAGCACGGGCCTTGTCCGCGCGTTGCGCGTGAACCTTCTCACCGAATCGGACGGTGCTTGAGGCGACGCGAGCGAGGTCGCCTGTCTTCGAGCCGAGCGGTGCGTCTCGCCTATCGCTTGCGCGTAGCGTGCCACCGCTTGGTAGTCCACGCCCGGATGCGTCGCGAGATAATTCCGCACCTGCGCGCACGTTGCTGGCAGATGTCCCTCAACGAAAAGGGACTTCAAGCGCCTGTCCGAAAATACGGTTCCGCAGCGCAACGCCTTGTCCCACAACTGGTTACTGTACACCTCCTCCGTCATATTAGAGCTCTGACGGAAGGAGGTGACATCACCGACCGCTTCGGAAATAACTTCGTCAGTCGCGTACGTGCGCAATAAGAAGTTAACGACTTCCGCGTAGGTTTCGAGCATATCGCCCTGCTCCGCATCGACCGCCATGGTGTTCCCGTGTAGCCTGGACTGGAGCAAGGCGTGAGCCTGCCCAGTCAAATAGAACTGGAAACACCATACGTCCGCGCCTTCGCTGACCCCATTGTGGTCGCAGGCCATCTTGAAGCGCGCGAGGAATCCTAGCACCGCGATTGGATCTTGACCACCGAATGTGTGGGTTTTCAGCTGGACGTCCAACTTCTTCCGATATCGGTTAACTCGCCGCGCGGTACTCGCGTCGTAGCGCGCGCTGCGATTTTCCAGCCTATACGTGCGGTAGTCGACGGCCTTGGTGAACAGGTCGTTCAGCGGCCTGATCACCGGCAACCGTTTCGGATCCCGCCTCGGGGCAGACCGGCGGTCTCTGCCCCTGCAATGGCGGTCTCCTTCTCCGCCGGGGCTACTGTAGCCCTCCGGATCGGAGTCTTCTCGCCGGAACCGACGTCGGTCGCGCGCATTGCGGCCTCTGCGGTCGCCTCTGCGCGATCCGTCCGACTCGGTGTCCTCGTCATCGGAGGGGTATCCACCTCCTCCGGCATCGCGGTATCGCGTATAGCGTCCTTCGCGGTTATCATCAGAGGGGTAACCGACCCCTCCGGCAGCGCGGTATCGCGTGTAGCGTCGTTCGTGGTTATCATCGGAGGGGTAACCGACCCCTCCGGCATCGCCGTATCGCGTGTAGCGTCCGTCGCGGTTCTTGCGCGTCGCCCTGTGGCGACGTCTTGTGTCTTCTTCCTCGGAGGGGTTTTCTGTACCCTCCGAGGTGTAGCCTTGAGCGCCGGGTGCGCTTCTTCTACTCGACCGATACGGCTGTCGCTTTTCTGTCGCGAAGCGCCCCAGGCGGTTTTCTGTCCGGCGGGGGCCAGCCGTATCGGCGAGCACGGGAGGGCCATTTTCTGTGGGCCCTCCTGTAGCACCATAAATTGGTGGGAGGTAAATGGTCTTACCCTCCGGGCGAGGGGCCATTGTACCGATCCCGGGTGCGGCGCCGATCGGTTCAGCGTGCGTTAGCGTAGGATCCGGAGCGGTCGAGTCGCGCTGCTCGCGTGCGTCGACTCCTGCTCCGGCGAAGGTCGTGGCCAGACGATTGGCCACGGCGGAGCTGATCGCTCCCTTTAGAGCCGTACCGGACGGGGATTCTTCATCCACAGTGGTGAGCGCGGTCACCACCTCGCATTGGACTTGAGCGGGTAGAAGTTCGTCCAAAAGCGGTGGTATCGCGCTGCGTACGTGCGCGTCCACGAGCGCGGGCACCGTTCGGTCGAGGCATACGCGCGCTACCTGGGGGAGTTCCGTAGCGAGGAACTCCTCGATCCAGGCCTGGATGCGCGGCTGAATCGCGTCGACCATCCATTGGACGCGATTCTCGGTGCCTGCCGACACGGCCGGCGTAACATCCGATGCGGACGCTGGCGTGCGGCCCGGTCGCGGTGGCGGTCGCAGCAGGGCTTCCGGGTTTTCCACCGGGGGGCGCGGTGCGCCACTGCCACTGCGGGTGCTCAGACCCCCGGAGGCGGAGTCTCCCCCTTCTTCCGGTCGGTTCATCGTCGAATACGCTTCGCGATCGACGCGGTGATTTCTCAACCTTTTCCCTCCGTACGGTTCTGCGCGCGATCGAGCGACCGGGCGTGCGGCTCAACCTCGAGAGTTATCCCCTCCACAAGAGTACCAAATGTGGGATAACTCCTCTCCGCCCTGGGTTGGGTGAGAGGCGGAGGCTTTAGCGAGGGAGCACGCGGCGCGGACGCGACGCGCCAATTGAACCGATCGGACGAGCTGGCGAAAAGGGAGTGGCTCACTGGCCGGTTACGCGCAGTCGCCCCGTGGTGCGTGAACGGGAGCGACCGGTAACGGGTTAGAAGCCAGCGCGCGCGATAGACAACCGAAACGGACGTACGTAGGCGCAAAAGGGACGGGGGCGAGCTTGCCCCCGTTTACTGGTGGGGACGGGTGCCAGGTCTTAACCCCGCAGGGGGACGCCTCGGACACCTGTCCCAGTACAGTAGTACAGTACCTGCCGCCTAGTGCGTGCCGGGTACTGTACACAATTAAAAAACTAGCGCCATAATTGCTACTACCGCACGGACGCTGCTACTACACGTGTGCACTACTGTACACGCGTGTTGCTTACAGACTACTGCACGGATGCCACGTGTGCTAGCGTACACGCGTAATACTAGCAAACTACCGCTTGGCCGACACGTGCACTACTGTACACGTACGCCAGATTACGACCACTCGGCACGAGCGCGCTCCCTACACGTGGGCACACCCGCCCACGTGTACACCGTGCACGGCCGCACGAATAATAATCTCCCCGCGCGCGCGTCCGTCGTTATACTACATCCCGCATCGCATGGCTGCATGATTGAGGTGATATTCGGAGGAAGAAAAACAATCTTCGTGTTGGACAAGTTCAATGTGTCTACCTCTGTCATCGTTCCATGTGCGGAACAGTTGTCTAGCAAGAGAAGAGCTCTCCTTCCTTTCTGAATCATCCTTGAATTGAATAATTGGAGCCACTCAAAAAAGTGCCTTTGTCATCCAGGCCTTGGCATTATTTCTGTAGTCGAACCCCAGCTCCTCCCCACTTTTTCCCCGAAAAGCACGCGGCGATCGAGCGTTTCCAATTATCCGCAAGGGAACCAAATCACTTCCACTAGCGTTGCAGCAGGCCACACACGTGATTCTTGCCTTGTCCTTTTTGGATCCACTAAGTTGTGTGGCGGCAATGGTCTTGTTGGGTGCTAATCGGTACTGCAGACCGAATTCGTCGGCGTTATAAATCTCGTCTAAATTGTAGCCGTCAAGCATCGTCCTGATGAGAGGTAGTGCTCTCTCAGCCTCAGTAAACGCAGCCGATACCTGCTCGCCATGATATGATATGCGTCTCAATCCATGTCTTTTCTTAAACTTTTGAAGCCAGCTGTTGGAAAAACGAAGCTCTGGAGCCGTGTCGTCGTTCGTTGTCAATTTCTAAAGACGTTCGGCCTTCTGCTTGATGATATTATCCGAAAGGGCGATGTTGCGGCTTGCGCAGTCGCTGATCCATACAGCAAGAGCTTCATGAAATCGTGAAGACAACGGGTTCCGAAGAGATTTCGAATTTGTGGATGCACTCGCCTCTAGCTTGCTGCGCATTTTGACGATGCGCGAGACAGTAGACTGCGGAACAGGTCAGTTGAGTTGAAAGTAACGACCTGCCCATTCTCCAACAGAACGCTGATCACAGCGTTCCATGTTGCGACGGCGAAGATTGTACTCGGCAAGCAGTTCTTTTTGCTGAGCAATAGTAAGGCGATTGCGTTCTGACATGACTTGGGCGGAATGGGGGAGAAGGGAGATTGCCAAGGGGATGAGATGGGCTGCCGCCAGCGACCGCACGCGCTATGCAAAACCTTGGTGGGTATCGTGAATAAAAAGGCGGGAGTTGGTCGCCCAACACATACCTGTTGGTTCCGTGTTCTGTGACCACTACTGTATCCATATTCGAAATGGTCTTACTTCAAATTTTAATAAATATTCAATGTGTTTTTGCGAAATCAACACACTATTTCCGTATCCAGATGACCTGCCTATAGCATCTCAAATCACACTTTTTCTTGCGGGAAAGACGGGTGGTATTCATACTGGGGGGTTTATTACTATCGGGGGAGTACTATTGGGAGGGCTGACTGTATATACGAACGAGACAATACATGTGGCTGTTCCACGCCGGATCGCAAGTCACGCGCCGTTGACAACAGCTTTGCCTCGGCACGTGTACTTGCGTGCACGTGCGCGGAAAGTGTGGAACGGTGCACTGTACTGTATACTCTATTGGAATCCGGCGGCGCCCATTTTTAGATCTGGCGTACAGTAGTGAAGAGCAGAAACGATTGGCCAGAGCTACTGTACACAATAGACGCAGGACGGACGGAGGAATGAAACAAGGCGCCAGTGCTGTATTCCAATCGTATTATCAATGCATTTACCCTGCGTCTTGCCGCCCGGCCCTGTTTTGCTCTCCGGATCACACCTTCATCTCAAAAGAGACGACAGGAGGAAAAAGCTCCGCTTGGCGAGAACTGACTACGTCTCTGTACTTCGCATAACTACTTATTGGTCAACGGTTGTCCTCACCCAACCACCTCATGGTACGTTTCACAGGTCGCTCGTACTGCATGCATGACCCCTATGCTACATGCCTGTACATTTAGCTTGCCCTTGACAGATGACCTCCTTCGTACCCAGAAAAGGGGACAGTCTAACCTATTTCAACACATCAGAGACAGTAGCCCTCTCTAATATGTGAAATAAGTGTACAACACTTACAAACACCCCGTTCCTTCCATTTTCACACTGTACATTATCACAATTTCCACCACACTCGCTCCTTGCCGCCCCCACTAGTCGTCTCATGGGAGCCCCCGCGGGGGACAGGTTGTAGGGGAAGCAAATCCTTCTCGGCAACTATGTCTCGTTTCTTCTCCACTTGTAAATTTTCTTTGCTCTGGGCGTGTTATAAGCCCGCAAACAGGGCCCACGACTTCATGTATTTAGTAAGTGGGGACATTTTTTGCTCAACTCACCCTCAACCGTGCATCTTCGATCCCAGCACCCCATCTTCTCCTCACAGTTCAATCCCTTGCTCTTTCTCTCCGCAACATGTACAAGAGTCGCCAATCATCCACGAAACGGCCCCGTCTACATCGCCGAACGCGGCCTGCTGCCGTAAGCGCCCCGGTGAAAAACGAGAGGCCCAAGTGCAACCAATGCCCCCGTTCCTTTTCAAAGAAGGCCAACCTCTTGGCCCACTTTCGAGTACGTACTCCATTCATCTATCCCGCAATACTGAACTTGCTGGTGTTCTTTCAAAAACATATCTCCGCGTGACATTCCTTTCTTTTTTTTGGTGCTGACCGGTCCCCAACTCTTTGCATTTTGTTCCCAAAGATTCACACGGGGGACAAGAGATACCACTGCACCCTTTGTGGCCTTGACGTAAGTACATACTCTCAATTCACTTCTCCTTTACTCCAACTATGCTTCTTAATCTCCTTGAACTAACCGCGATACGAACTTGATCTACAGTTTGTGTGGAAGAGCAGTCTAAACTACCATGCAAGAAAAAAACATAACGACTACGAAGTTGTGTTCATTTCTGGACCGGTGACGATGCTCGCGGCTATTAAGAAGAAGACTGGGGAGATATGCGACGCCCCTTCGGATTCAGATATTCAAATCCAACCAGCAGTGGATCAAGAGGCATCCGAAAGGAATAGTGAGGAAGAAGCGGAGCAACTTTGCGAGATCCCACACGCGACTGCAAGCTACCCGCTGGGAGGTGATCGGGATATATCAAACTTCGGAGACGAGAGACCTTATGACTCGAGGTCTCTTGACTTACTTGTGGGCCCGTATTGCGATCCCATTCTATGTGAGATGCAGACCTGCGGGCTGGGCACTGGCCTTGAGAAAATTGCAGAACAATGCTTCGAGATGTGCGTCAGTGGGGAATGCGATCTTGCAGGCAATCCCCATGAAGACAGGGAAGACCTGGTTGTGGAAAGCCTCAGTCCGGCTGAAGAAGAAGAGTGGAGCGTCTCTAAAATGGCCCTTGATGCGGAATGTGAAATCACCAGCGAAGAGGCAATGGATGTGCTGCCGGTGGACAGAGACTGGTGGGCCTACTTTACGCATCCAGTCGATCAGAATCTCGACCCACAGTTAAGCGGCATTCGGGAGTCGGCTTCATCAGACTTCTTACGCAATGATTTTGAAATCTCGTCCGTTCCCGAGCAAAGTACACGCTCTGCCACGGAAGGTTTAGGTTAAAGCCGTAGTAAATAGCTGATGGCAAAGGGCCTCTGTTTTAATAAACTGTCAACATTCCGGGAGCACAAAACTTGATGCGCGTTCAATTGCCCCCGTTGGCCTCGCGATACCTTTCCTTGTCCTCTCATAGCAAATGCATCAAAGAGTATCCCAGAAAACTTCTGGATCCAGAAATACCTGTCTCAATAACTTTTTCCAAGGACGAGAAGCATATTATCAATCCTATCGCTGTTTGTCGCCTGAGACCCCTGAGAGATCCTCGATCATACGACAACAGTTCAGTGTGCTAAGTCTCAAACGGACCGCAGAAGGTTTTAAATCACGAGCGCTTCGACCTCGCCGCACTGGTGCGGGTTTTTGGGCAGCCGTTCTTGACGGCTTTACGCTGACATGGCCGAACTCACAAGGACCGATCTCGTAGCCGGGGTCGGTTCGAGCACTGATGCCACCAAGCTGGAACTGATGGACCTCAATACCGGGGTTGTGGTTACCCAGGCTAGACGCCAACATCCAGCGGCTACCCCTCCAGAGAGTGAGCAACATCCCAGTGCATGGTGGAATGCCCTACTTGGCTGCTTCGAAGAACTTCAACTTCATCTTCCTGGCGTGAAAGCCGTGTCGATCTCGGGACAGCAGCACGGCTTTGTGGCCCTTGACGGGAACAATGATCTGGTCCCCGCGAAACTTTGGAACGATACAACCTCAGCAACAAGCTCGGCCCCGCGGCGTGGGCTTCTGCTGTCGGCTCGTTGCCGGCGCCCGCTTTCACAATCGCGAAATTGTGTGGCTAGCGGCTATAGAACCTTATTCACTACTCCGTGTTCGACGAGTAGGACTTCCCCATGACTATTTGAATCTTAGGCTTCCCCGGTCGCTGGGGAACCGACCGAGGCGATGCGCCGGGCACACTCGATCCGGTGACTTTTAGGCGTCAGCTTTGAACGACTTGACGAGTTGGCATTGTCAGCGCCCCAGGGTGCTAATGGACTCACCCTGGTCCCATACTTCGATGACGAGCGGACCCCAAATCGTCCTGATGCGACGGGGGCACTCGTGGGTTTTCGCACTTCAGTGGAACACGCAGATATGGCGCGAGCCGCCTTCGAGGGCGTCACTTGCGGCCTACTCGATGGTTTCAATGCCCTGATCGCCAATGGCGTCACCGCTGACGGTCGTTTCTTCCTGATCGGTGGTGGTTCGAAGTCTAAGACATTCGCTGCCATATTTGCTTCACTTGCGGAACGCGACGTCCTACTGCCCGTCAGTGACGAAACCGTTGCGCGAGGTGCCGCTGTCCAGGCTGCGTGTGTCCTAACCGGTCACAAGCCGTCACGCTTTACGCGTTTGCAGAGATTGGACGAAAGCCGATTGGTCTCCCCCTCTCTGGTCCAAAGTGAGACGGCGTCAGTCGTGCGTGAGCGCTATCGAACCAAAGCGTCAATGCGTTGACCGAAGTGTCCTCCGATCACCGAATCCACGCATCGGCAGAGCTTCTCGTGGATTCTCTGACGCAGGATGTAGATTTTATGTTACGCCATCGTACATATCTGCATACATGAGCAATATTAAGGACCCGCCGGTGAACTGGCGACCCAATTTTCTGGATCCATCATCATTAGGTGAATAGTTCTCCCACAACTGACCTGTCTCCGAATAAACTTTGAATGCATTTTGAAGAACTGACTGCTGCAGATCCTCTAGTGTCTAGACGACAAGTACTTCATATGAGGTCACTTTTCCACTTATTTTTTCTCGACTTGTGCTAGCTCAACAAGATGGAAAAAGATACTCTCGCCACCGCAGTTGACTTCTGCGTTGCGGAAGGGTGGAGTTTGGTGAGATCTACACGTCTTTTCCAGTCATTTTTAGAATTCCCAAAAAAGGAGCCTTTTTGACCAACCTCAAAAAGTTATGTGTTGATATCTTCGAAACCAAAACGCCTGTTTAAAAAGTCAACTGATCATTGAAACGTCATTAGATTCTTATTCTCTCCGTGTATTGACAACTGCCATCCCAATGTTTTGCAAGATGTTATTGCCGAGGGCATATACGTTAAAGAAATGGTGTCCAAACTGACTTTATAAAGTTTCGATTAAATAATGTATATATTTTTGCAAAAAAAATGACAGACCGCACAAGACAGCCTGTCCAGGACAGTAGAGAATAGCACATAAGACGACGACGCACAGCGAGCAGAGTAAAGAGGGCCATCGGACCCCTGTAGTTCCATAAAAAAAAGCTGACCTCATATGAGGTCAAATAGCCGGTCGTCTAGCTACACGTAGACACTAGTATAGTGGACCCTACGCATTAGTGCCGCCCTGTGTGAATACTAGAAAAACGGCCCTAATCCGGAGCGGCAGTGATCAGTGGGGTGAACCATTGCTTGGCCAAAACTCTGTTATTAAGGTCTGTTGTTGTTTCCGACCCTCCCTCTCATGCTCAGCTTCCAAAAAGGCTCGTTTCGCAGACCTCAAATGTGATAAAGCATTGCTCACATCGTACTCCACACCCAAACTCTCCAAAGATCCCACACAACCCTGCCAGAGATGGAGGTGACGACGACGTCGTCTGTGACACGTGGCACTTGGGCGGCAGTAATTCGAGGGTGGCACTAACAAAAACAGCACTATTGCGCGTCCCCTTGTATCTTCGACGCTCGTTCTTTCTTTGTATGGGCCGTCTAATTCTTCTTCATACTGTGAGGGGCTAGGGCTAATTCCTCCCTAGCCCGAAGAGCCCCTCTTTAATGTGGGGCTCTTCTTCACCTAGCAGGTACCCCAATATTGAGTGGTTTCAGTAAAATTCTACGTCTCCGGGCCGTCTTCTATAGAGTACTTCGTCCTCAATGCCGCAAGTGTGAGGAAATTGAAGGACATCCACACTGAACCTGTCCAGTAGTCATCTCCTTTACGATGTCATTCGTCCTTCCTTGAAAGTGAGCGTACGCCTGCTCGTGCCCTGAAAAGTCCTGGGTCCTCTAGAGCGTCCAAAATCGCACCAATCCGCAGATCTGTGGGTTTGAGTAAGCCCGCCAATGGCAAAATGGTTTCGTAACGTTCGTGGCAAACCTTTTCCCTCATCCCATAAGAAACCTCTTGGAAACAACGCGCGAGATGGGTGGCTAGTGGGCCTACTGCGTCCAGGAATTGTAAGTCCTCCTGTCCGGTAGAGTTCTTTCTCTGTTTCTGAGGTACAGAACTTCCGTAGCAGAACCCAATAATTCCAAGCATATTTGACAGAGCTGCTTTCGCAAAAGCTTGTTCATCTACCGAGACGTTCTTCGCACCAAGCTCAAACGCCCGATCAAATTTGGCATCAAAACGCTTCCGGCTTGCTTCAAGTAGACTCTGCATGCCTTCATGGCCCAATTTTTTTGTGGGAATACTGTTGACATCTTCGGCCGTTCTCCCATCGGAGTGAGCAAACGCCACGTCGATTTGGAACGGTGCTTCGACAAGCCTCTGCACGAGCACACCCTCACAGTTTCTTTGCACCGCATCCTTTGGTTACATAGAGAGAAGATGATTGGTCATTGTGATCAGCAAGACGAGACTTCCGTAGTAGACGATCAAGGACCTTTTCAACGGCCCAAGCAAGTTTTGGATCCGATGGTAGCGAAGCAACATGGAAAGTATCAACTGGCAAACTCTCCATCTCTGGGACATCGCCCCTTGCGCGCAGAAACGCCCGAAACTCGGATGCACTATTTGATCTGGAGACTGTCAATGAGGAAGGAACCTCACTAGCTATATCAGAAACAGATCCGAACTCCAGCCACTTGACTGGAACCCTGTGCCTTCCATCAACACCCTCTGCAATGCCTTCAAGGACGACATCCCTTCGATTTCCTCTCGTGAGATATGCATACCGTTACCAAGGCCCATTTTCCCCACAGGGACGCGTCGTCCATACTAACCGTGTTAATCTCCTTATCAAGGTCATCAGGACTTGTGGTGGCGTAAAAGACGAGTGAGATGGGCTCAGTTGGCCGGCTTGAGTCTGTCATGCAGGAAATGATAACCACTGAGCAAAAGGGGAGGTGCCGTTGGCCAACGACGTGAGAGAGGAATGACTGGGAGTCATATGAAGGAATCAGCAGAGAAGGAAGCATCGCAAAGTGGGAATGAGCAGACGAGTTCAATGAAAGAGTTGAAGGAATCACCACAGTCCCCCTGAACTCGTATGTGAGTGACTGAATGAGAAGGATTGCCGGATTAACTTGAAAGTATGAGCGCAGGTTTACCCTGAACCTGAAGGTTTTTGATGCGTGTTGATGACGTCTTACAGTGCGGGGTGGACCTTGAAACCTGATGAAAATGGGTTTTCGGCGTCATGTGAATACGTCGGGTGTGAGACGTGTCGGCTTGTGAGAGGTTGCTTCTAACGACGTCGGGTGGTTGACGTGTGAGCTTGTGAGAGGTGCTTCTAACGACGTCGGGTGGTTGACGTGTGAGCTTGTGATAGGGTAGTGTGGGGGGGAGGTGTACGGTGGGATTCGAACTCGCGTGCGCAGCAGTAGCAATGAGGCCCATAACCTGTCATGCAGGAAATGATAACCACTGAGCAAAAGGGGAGGTGCCGTTGGCCAACGACGTGAGAGAGGAATGACTGGGAGTCATATGAAGGAATCACCACAGAGTCGATAGGCACGGCCGTAACGCGGATCTGTAGTATGACTAGAGACGACAAATAGAATTAGAATTAGATCGCGCATGGTAATAAGGCATGGACCTTACAGCGCGCACACGCACGCACGCGCACACGTGTGCCGTCAGCCCAGACGGCTGACAGTGCTACAGTAAGGAAAGGCGCGTGCAGGCAGTACCCTTCCCCGAGGGGGCAATTTGGTAATTATTTTGACGGAGCCTAACAAGTGTTTTATGGCACTATCCTGGGCTACCAAAAAGCGTCTGCTACAGCCAGTGGGATGTCCATGTGCCATAGACGACGAAAGGACGCGGGCGAAAACAACCTGTTTGAAGCCATTTGACATTTTCACACACGTGCAGAAAGGGCTCAAATGAGAAAAAGGGGCAATTTGGTAATTTTAGTTATGAACCGGAAAGCGACAACAGATATTCCACAACCTCATCTTCACCGCCTTTATCCTTCCTGAAGGCATGCTTCGAGAGTGTACCACTCATTGCCGCACCGTACCTCGCCCCAGACGTGGGCGAAAAATTCTCGTCGCGTGCGAAAGAGAGCGGGATTTGGTTTTCTGATCCCAACGTTGACTTTGCACAGCCATTTTCACTTGACAATCCCAGCTGTACGCGCTTGCGTTCCTGTTCTGCCTTCTTCTCACCTTTGAGTCGCGTTTCAGTAGCTATTTTTACGTCTCTCTCTTTTCGGCTTTCAATTATTTCGTCCAAAGTCAGATAGAGAGCAGGTGTCCCTATTTGCAAATCAACACTTTTCGGACGAGTTGCGGTCGAACTCTTACTTTTCGAGGAACGTGTGCTTGTCATAAGGATTTTGTCTACACTCCTGCTCTTGCTCAAAAATATTTCAACATCACAGTGTCCTAATGTGGGGTCTTTTGCTGCCTCCAAAATGTTTTTGAGCTTGCGAAAAGTCTGATTGTCGCGGTTGCGAGTTCTATTGCCACATTTACTAAAGCTGCCAGCAAACTTTTCGGGTCATATGACACCGCATTGGGTCCTTGTCTCTTAAACCTGTCGGGAAATGAACAGTTCATTGGCCATAACCCCGCCTTTTCGAAGCTCAACTTAATCTGTCAACAGTGACATCACTGTAAGCCAATGTCGCCACCATCAGATTGGAAGGGAATGGCATGTTATTTCGGTCTGCTGGAGTGACAAGATTCATCCACTCATTACATTCTTATCCTCTACAATGAAAAAGGGTGGTATTTTGTGACCAGACGTGTAGTATAATGACCGGCGCGAGCGCGCGGAGGTCATCGGACGGCCATATACGGTATACACGTGGGCGGTTGTGCCCACGTGTAGCGAGCGCGCGCGCATGCCGAGCGGTCGTAATCTGGCGTACGTGTACAGTAGTGCACGTATCGTCCGAGCGGTAGTCTACGCGTGTTACGTGTGCGCGTTAGCACACGTGTCGTCTGTGCAGTAGTCTGTAAGCAACACGCGTGTACAGTAGTGCACACATGTAGTAGCAGCGTCCGTGCGGTAGTAGCAATTATGGCGCTAGTTTTTTAATTGTGTACAGTACCCGGCACGCACTAGGCGGCAGGTACTGTACTACTGTACTGGGACAGGTGTCTGAGGCGTCCCTCTGCGGGGTTAAGACCTGGCACCCGTCCCCACCAGTAAACGGGGGCAAGCTCGCCCCCGTCCCTTTTGCGCCTACGTACGTCCGTTTTCGGATGTCTGTCGCGCGCGCTGGCTTCTAACCCGTTACCGGTCGCTCCCGTTCACGCACCACGGGGCGACTGCGCGTAACCGGCCAGCGAGCCACTCCCTTTTCGCGAGCTCGTCCGATCGGTTCAATTAGCGCGTCGCGTCCGCGCCGCGTGCTCCCTCCCTAAAGCCTCCGCCTCTCACCCAACCCAGGGCGGAGAGGAGTTATCCCACATTTGGTACTCTTGTGGAGGGGATAACTCTCGAGGTTGAGCCGCACGCGTAGTCGCTCGATCGCGCGCAGAACCGTACGGACGGAAAAGGTTGAGAAATCACCGCGTCGATCGCGAAGCGTATCCGACGATGAACCGACCGGAAGAAGGGGGAGACTCCGCCCCCGGGCGTCTGAGCACCCGCAGTGGCAGTGGCGCACCGCGCCCCCGGGTGGAGAACCCGGAAGCCCTGCTGCGACCACCACCGCGACCGGGCCGCACGCGAGCGTCGGCATCGGATGTTACGCCGGCCGTGTCGGCAGGCACTGAGAATCGCGTCCAATGGATGGTCGACGCGATTCAGCCGCGCATCCAGGCGTGGGTCGAGGAGTTCCTCGCTACGGAACTCCCCCAGGTAGCGCGCGTATGCCTCGACCGAACGGTGCCCGCGCTCGTGGACGCGCACGTACGCAGCGCGATACCACCGCTTTTGGACGAACTTCTACCCGCTCAAGTCCAATGCGAGGTGGTGACCGCGCTCACCACTGTGGATGAAAAATCCCCGTCCGGTACGGCTCTAAAGGGAGCGATCAGCTCCGCCGTGGCCAATCGTCTGGCCACGACCTTCGCCGGAGCAGGAGTCGACGCACGCGAGCAGCGCGACTCAACCGCTCCGGATCCTACGCTAACGCACGCTGAACCGATTGGCGCCGCACCCGGGATCGGTACAATGGCCCCTCGCCCGGAGGGTAAGACCATTTACCTCCCACCAATTTATGGTGCTACAGGAGGGCCCACAGAAAATGGCCCTCCCGTGCTCGCCGATACGGCTGGCCCCCGCCGGACAGAAAACCGCCTGGGGCGCTTCGCGACAGAAAAGCGACAGCCGTATCGGTCGAGTAGAAGAAGCGCACCCGGCGCTCAAGGCTACACCTCGGAGGGTACAGAAAACCCCTCCGAGGAAGAAGACACAAGACGTCGCCACAGGGCGACGCGCAAGAACCGCGACGGACGCTACACGCGATACGGCGATGCCGGAGGGGTCGGTTACCCCTCCGATGATAACCGCGAACGACGCTACACGCGATACCGCGCTGCCGGAGGGGTCGGTTACCCCTCTGATGATAACCGCGAAGGACGCTACACGCGATACCGCGCTGCCGGAGGGGTCGGTTACCCCTCCGATGACGAGGACACCGAGTCGGACGGATCGCGCAGAGGCGACCGCAGAGGCCGCAATGCGCGCGACCGACGTCGGTTCCGGCGAGAAGACTCCGTTCCGGAAGGCTACAGTAGCCCCGGCGGAGAAGGAGACCGCCATTGCAGGGGCAGAGACCGCCGGTCTGCCCCGAGGCGGGATCCGAAACGGTTGCCGGTGATCAGGCCGCTGAACGACCTGTTCACCAAGGCCGTCGACTACCGCACGTATAGGCTGGAAAATCGCAGCGCGCGCTACGACGCGAGTACCGCGCGGCGAGTTAACCGATATCGGAAGAAGTTGGACGTCCAGCTGAAAACCCACACATTCGGTGGTCAAGATCCAATCGCGGTGCCAGGGTTTCTCGCGCGCTTCAAGATGGCCTGCGACCACAATGGGGTCAGCGAAGGCGCGGCCGTATGGTGTTTCCAGTTCTATTTGACTGGGCAGGCTCACGCCTTGCTCCAGTCCAGGCTACACGGGAACACCATGGCGGTCGATGCGGAGCAGGGCGATATGCTCGAAACCTACGCGGAAGTCGTTAACTTCTTATTGCGCACGTACGCGACTGACGAAGTTATTTCCGAAGCGGTCGGTGATGTCACCTCCTTCCGTCAGAGCTCTAATATGACGGAGGAGGTGTACAGTAACCAGTTGTGGGACAAGGCGTTGCGCTGCGGAACCGTATTTTCGGACAGGCGCTTGAAGTCCCTTTTCGTTGAAGGACATCTGCCAGCAACGTGCGCGCAGGTGCGGAATTATCTCGCGACGCATCCGGGCGTGGACTACCAAGCGGTGGCACGCTACGCGCAAGCGATAGGCGAGACGCACCGCTCGGCTCGAAGACAGGCGACCTCGCTCGCGTCGCCTCAAGCACCGTCCGATTCGGTGAGAAGGTTCACGCGCAACGCGCGGACAAGGCCCGTGCTGTCGGTCGAGTCCCTGTCTGAACTCCCGACAGCGCGCGGAACCGAAACGGAGGAGATACTGGCGGTGACGGACCAGTCGGCGACGCCGAGCTCGCTTAGCTCGCCGCCGACTAGCTACCATCCTTCACCTGCCTCGTCCCCGGCGGGCGCGCCGATGGCGCCCGCCCAACACGGTGACGCGCGCGCACATCCGTACGGAAGGCCAGTACAGAACCAGCGGGTCCGGTTCTTCAACCAAGGATTACCTGGACCCCCGCCGTGTCGGTTCTGTCTGGACCTGACCCACCGACAGGAGCAATGTCCTGTGGTGGCGGATAGCGCGCTGCGTTCGAAGCTTTTGCAGGCCCGCGAGGCCAATTATCAAAAGCTTCGGATCCGGCAAGGTCTCCGCCCAGGTTCGCCGTTCGAGCGTCAACCGCCGACCGCGTGGCAAAATTCGCGTGCGCAGGCTCCCACGGGCATCAACGTGGTCGAGCCGCGCGAGACCGTCCAATCGGAAGAACCCGCGTTACCGCTGACGGACGAGGGGCCCGAGGACCTTGGGTTGACGGGGGAAGCCGGGGAGGACGCGTAGAGGCGTCGACGATCCTCCCCATGCCAAGCCTCAATAAACAAGGCACCCCGTCGACCGCTTCGGTACGCGCGCAATCGCAGAGCCGAACGGACGAAGCGGCAATTTGCTTCTTCAAGAAGCAAAATTACAAGGTCACCGCAACGGTCGGACAACGACGCGCGATGATGCGCGCCATCACGCCGGTTCTAGATTCGGGCGCCGGCCCGAATCTAATCCACCTACGCTGTGTTGCAGAACCGTGGCGCGCTGCCATCCAGTCGGCGCGGAGCCCGCCGCTCATCGACGCTTCGAATAGGTCGATGATGGCCCTCGGCGAGCTCAAGCTGTACGTCCGGATTGGTGAGTTCGTCGCGCGCGTACCGTTCTTGGTCGTCACCAACCTTGAGGTGGACTGTATCCTCGGAACCACGTTCCTGGATCGCCACGTGAAGGCGATCCTGCCACCGCAGAGGAAGGTGCTGTTCAATCATGCGCCGTCCGTAGCGCTGACGGGAGTCACACCCTCGAGGCACGACCGCAAGATGGCCTCGAGGGGACCGTCGCAGCAGCTCCCGCAGGAGGAAAATTCGGCCGACCGGAAGCGCGCGCAGTTCCCGACGAACGTACCGTCACGGAAAATTCGCGTCGTCAAGGGGGTGACGATACCCCCGATGACCCAAGCGATGGTACGCGTCGCAAAATCGGTTGGGGGGCTTTGCTTCCTGCAAAACCACCCCAAAACGGCGCATAAGAATTTATGCCTGATGGCCCAAGGGGTCATGGACCTCCTCCCGGGCGAGCCGTTTACGGTGCTCGTTAGCAACTTCAGAAGCCGCGCGGCCCACGTCCCCAAGCATACCGTTGTTGGTCTCGCGTTGCCATCCCCCACACACATCCTGACACTTGGCGTGCCGGTCCCCGGAGAGGCCGACGCTAAGGAAGGGGGAGGGAACAAAAATAATTCCTCGGCCGCTACGGAGGAACAGGCACGACGCCAACAACCAGTTACGGACGATGGCAGAAGACAATCCTCCACCGCTACGGAAGGATACGCGCGTCGCAAAGAATCCGCTACGGATGAAGGCAGGATTAAATCCTCACCCGCGGGGGAATGTGCGCGACGAGAAGGACCCGTCACGGACGATGGTAGAATTAAATCCACCACCGCTACGGGAGGAGGCGCGCGACGCGAAGACCCGGAAACGGACGACGCCCACAGTGGCAATCCCGCTAACGCGGATGAGCGGACCGATACGGACGCGGAGAAGACCCGCTCGTGGGAAGAAGACGTCCATATTGGTGCAGAAGACAGTACCGTCCGGTCGGAAATTATGGACATGCTGTCCGAGTTCAAGAACATGTGGTCCGGCCACTTGGGTAAGATCGATGCTACGAAGCATCGCATCGAGCTGAAGCCCGGTGCGAAGCCGATCTACCAAGCACCCTACCGAGCCGGACCCATCGCGCGCGAGAAGGAGAAGAAGGAAATCGACCGCATGCTGCGCGCGGGAGTCATCGAACCGACATCGGCCGAGTGGGCGAGCCCCGTGGTCTTCGTCCCTAAAAAAGACGGGACCATGCGGTTCTGCGTGGACTATCGCAAGCTAAACGCCGTTACGGTTCGCGACTCCTACCCACTACCGCGCATGGACGAATGTATCGACTCGCTCGGCGATGCCACTGTCTTTACCACGCTACACTGTAATAGCGGGTATTGGCAGGTGGAGATCGCCGAGGAGGACCGCGATAAAACAACGTTCGCGTCGCACTCGGGCCTCTACCGTTTTCTACGCATGCCGGTAGGTCTCGAAAACGCGCCCGCGACATTTCAACGAGCGGTCGACATCATCCTGTCCCGCGTGAAATGGGAGACCGCGCTGGTCTACCTCGATGACGTCATCGTCTACTCGCGAACCGTTACGGAACATATGGCACACGTGCGCGAGGTACTACGGCTTCTACATACCGCGGGCGTGTCGCTAAAATTGGCGAAGTGCGCGTTTTTCAACACCTCGGTAACCTATCTCGGGCACGTCATTCGTCATGAATGGACGGTTGGAGGTGGAGCGACGCAACGTCATCGCGATCAAGCGCGCGCGCGCCTACGAACCAAACGGAACTGCGATCCTTTCTCGGGATGTGGAACGTGTACCGACGGTTTGTGCAAGGATTCGCGAGGATCGCCGCGCCGCTGAATAAGAAGACCGGCAAGAATCAGCCCTACGAGTTCGAGATATTAACCGATACGGAATACGCGGCGTTTGAGGAATTGAAGCGGCGCCTCGTGGCGCCGCCAATCCTCGCGCTGCCCCGCTACGGACGGAAATATACGCTGGACACCGACGCGTGCGGACACCAAGTGGGTTGCGCTCTTCTACAGGAGCAACCCGATGGAAGTATTCGACCGATCGGATATTGGAGCCGCGCGTTGACCGACGCGGAGCGCAATTATACGACTACCGAAAAGGAATGCTTGGCCGTAGTGTGGAGCATCCTCACCCTACGGCCGTACCTATACGGAAGCGCGATCAACCTCCGCACGGATCACGAGGCCCTACGCTGGGTCCTCAATTTAGCGGACAGTTCCGGTCGGCTCGCTCGCTGGCGCCTGCGCTTGGCGGAGTACGACTACGAGGTACAGTACCGCCCAGGCGTCAAGCACCAACTCGCGGACGGCGTATCGCGGTTACGTACCGATGGAGGAGACACCGAACCGGTCGATGATGAGGTCCCGTGCTTCGCGGTCCACTACGATGAGGGCAGCGAGGCCCTCCTGGACAATGTGCACTGGGACCCGCCGCAAGACCGTCCGGACGGTTGTCACGCGCTCGCGATAACTCCCGAGGAACGCGACGCTGCGTCCATCTCGGTTGAGGAATTTCTACGCGAACAAGCTGAGGACGCCTTCTGTCGCTTCGCCGAGAAAACCGTCGGGACGCCGAACTCGAAGTTCGACATCGACCGTTACGGATTTCTCGTGAGGACGTCCCCGCTGGACGGGGCCCTGCAGCGCGTGGTACCGACTCGGTTGCGCCCCCGCGTACTGTACCTGGCACACCATCCGAGGTTGGCAGGTCACCCGGGAGCGACGCGTATGTACTACACCCTTCGCAGGGAGTACTACTGGCCACACATGGCCAGCGACGCGTTTTCGACCGTACGGAATTGCACCTCGTGTGCTGCGACCCGCGGGACGCTTGTCAAGAACCAAAAGGATCTCAAGCTGTTCCCCGCGGCGGGCCCATTAGATTTTGTCGCGATGGACCTCCTGGGGCCCCTGGCCAAGACGGCGCACGGAAACCAACACGTGTTGGTAATTACCGACCGGTTCTCCAAGCTAACGCGCAGTATCCCGCTCCGGACCACAACCGCTTCGGTCGTCGCAAACGCGTTTTTAGACGGCTGGGTCTACGTTTACAGAGCGCCGCGCTACGTACTAACCGACAATGGCCCCCAGTTCGCTGCGAAATTCTTCGACGCGGTATGCGCCCTCCTGGGGGTGCGGCATTATCTCACGACAGCCTACCACCCCCAGTCGAATGGGCAGACCGATCGGTTCAATCGCATGCTGGTGCAACGCCTCCGGCACTACGTGGAGGAGCACCAGCGCGATTGGGACGACTACGTGCAGCCGCTGACCTTCGCCTACAATACGCAGGTCCACCGGTCGACGGAGACGACTCCGTTCGACCTGGTGTTAACGCGGCCACCGTCCGGTTTAATCCTCCCCGGTACTGTGCCACAGGACGCGGGGACCCATCGAGAGGACCCGCGGACCCCGGTGCAGTACAAGCGCGCCACGCTGCGCAAGCTTCGCGACGCTCTCGACCGCGCTCAGACGAAATTATCCGCATCGCAAAAGCGGTACAAGGACGATTTTGACAAGAAGGTCCGCTTCCGTCCAGTCGTTGTGGCGGGCGATTTTGTCTACGTTGATCGCCCGCCCCGCCCATTGACAAGCGTCGGGCGACGCACGCGTGCGCAAGGTACGACCGGAACGGACGAGCTCTCTGTCAAACTTCTACCAAGGACAGAGGGGCCGTTTCGCGTGCGCTCCGCTACGGACACCACGGTACTCATCGAGCAGGACGGCGTGGAAAATCGCGTGAGCATCGACCGCGTCACGAAAATGCCACGCGGGCCGGGGGACACTGTCACCTCGGCCATTCCATCCGCATCGGACGCACAAGCCACAACACCCCGCGCGGAATACGTCGTTGACCGCATCGTCGGACACCGTATGACCCGCGGCGGCACCGAGTACAAGGTCCGCTGGTACGGGTACGCCGCTTCCGACGATACCTACGAGCCCTCCGAGGGGCTCCCGCAACCTTTCATTGACCGATATTGGCGTACGCGCCAAGGACGGACAAGCGCGCTCGCGTAGCGCTCCTTCCGGCCTCGCAGGGCCGAACCGTCAGGACGACCTCGCTCGCGCGCGTCGTGCCCTGCCGCCCGCGCACGCCAAAAGGAAAAGGCAAGGAACACCGCTAATCGGCTCTGTTTACTGCGGGCGAAGCCCCTAATGGGCTACGCTGTAGTGCAATGCGCCTGTTAGGCAGAGACCAAGGTCCGACGGTCCAACACAAACAACAGCAACAAAAACAACAACTGCCAACGGCACAGCGCTACGGAGTGCTCGAAGCTCCCTGTCCTCTTTAAGCGGGTTTGCGGCCCGCAGTAGCTCGGATCCCTGATAGGGGGGGCAAAGAGAAGGGCCCAGCCCGGGATCGGTAAATGGTGGTAGAGACTTGTAAAGGCGACTGCTCGACGAGTTCGGAGGGGTGTTTAGGTAAACCTGGTCCGATGGGTCGTAAATCCAATGCTCGAAGAGCGCCTTGTACACCTTATGCCCTTGATAAGATCTTCGACGGGGACGTCGCAACGTAGCCCGTCGGGAAAGAAGAAAACGTAGCAGCGCTACACCGCCGTACTGCCCGATGGCAAAGTACCAACAACGGATCGGTCGCAACCAGATTCCGATGGAACCAACACTGAGAAAAGCACCACTGGTGCACCAACACAGAAGCCCGATGGCAAATGACGTCACGTTGCGGATCGCAATCCTACAAGGTGGGACCAACTCAAGATTAAGGGAAATTAGGATAGGGAAGTAAAGGAAAATTGATAAGGAAAAAGGGGACCCCCGAGCGCAAAGGATAAAGTAATCTGTAGTTAAAGGGAATGTCTTGTAAAAGACGAACTTCAACCAAGGCGATATCAAACTCTGGCAACTCGGGTTCGATTGGGAAATAAAGGAAAAAGGAATGGGGTCCCCGAGCGCTGAAGGATGCCGTAGGCTTAGGTAAAAGGGAGCGTCTTGGTAGGGACGGACTTCGACCAAGGCGACATTCAACTCCGGCAACTCGGGTTACCTTTACTGACTTGGTCGTCAGAGGGCTAAGGTATATATCGCCCCGCCGGAGCCACTACAGTAGCTCTCGGCGCTAGATCCTAGATCCAATCTAATGTTAAATAACTAATATGCAACTAATTAAAATTAATAATTAAAATAATAAAGTGAAATGATTTCCACTTTTGCTTGTCATACCCCATCATTTTCATTTCTTTTCACCCCCCTTTTCAGGTGCGTACTGCACTACATATCCCCCTTCTGAGCGCCCTTGCGCAACGCCCAGCCATCGTATAATCTCCTGCCGCTGCTGACCGTGTTTCCCGGTCATCAATCACTCTGCGCGGCGTTCTAGCAAGGGTAAGACGAAAATACCATGCTTCCTTCTCCATCGGAACACTTGGACGATAGTGCCACCCGTAGACGTCCGGGCGTTGGCTTTCCTCGCAAGTTCGAAGTGCCCCGGGGTCTTCCTTCCATACCCCGTCTACCCCCTGTTCCCATCCCTGCCGAGCCGGCCTTCCATCCGGGCTACCATTCCTCTTGGGTAGCCCGCCGTCATCCTTCGCTCGAGGAGCTGCAGAACAAAACCATGCGTGATAACGCAGCCCTGTTTGCTTCTGCTCAATGGTTCTCCTCTGTGGGCGTCCGCGACCTCGACGGCATCAAAAATAATTTCGCCGATGATGCGGGCATGTTGCCCGGTAACCTCCCTTTGCAGGCCATTCACACCTTTGACTGGCGCGCCCGCATCGCTATACCCACCTCCATCCTACGTCACTCCTCCCCGCGCGGTCGCTCCTCCTTATCCCTGCGCTTCATGGACGCTGTGCTCACTCGGATCGAGATTCCTATGGCCGACGCCCTCATACCTTCATGTTACCACTGCGACACTTGGCAGTGTCGTACGGAGGGGGAACGACTCTACCTCGACAACCTCATCGACTGCACCTACGGTGACCCCGTGTCCGAGGCGGACCGACTGTGGCGCAACCGACGCACCGTCACGACCGACGCCATGTTTTGGACCCAAGCCATTCTTCCCACAAACTTTCGCCATACAAAGCGCGGCGGTATTTTCTTTTTCCAAAATACTGTACGCTTTGAGCGTCGGGTCCGATCCGACACTGGGTACTTCGTGGCGTACCAGATGATTGAGGCTCGTGAAATTTCCAGACAGCACTACACCAATCGATACCAACGAACCCCGTCCTGGTGGAGTCAATACGAGGTATGTCAGGGTTTCTGGGCTGAGTTAGGCCCCATCCTGACATATTACGGCAGTCATTTACGCGATCCGCAGCACGGGCTGTGGACTGTGTTTCTCACGGAGTGGTGCGTGAAAGTCGCCGCCACCCTCCTGTGGGAAGTTTTCGACTGTTGGCGCCTGTGGCACCTCCCTTCGAAACTCCGCGAACAGGTGCGTCTCCTCGATTTTTCTGTCCCCCTTGGCGGGTCCGATGTGGACCGTGAAGTGCACGCCCTCCTCGATATGATCGAGACCGTAGCGTGGGATTGCGTTCCTCCACAAAATTCGTCTCGGTCCTTTTCACGCCAGCGACCCTCTTTTTCCCCTGGTAGAAATCATCCAGCTGCCGGCGACTTCGTGTGGATCAACCCCTGGTCCTCCTCCCTCTGTTCTGCCTGGGAGGCCCAGATGAGCCGCCGTTTCGGAAATCAACCACCAACCCCCCACGCAGTCACTGTGGTGAACGCGGATCCTCGAGAGCCTGAGATGTGCTCTCGACCTTCGGCCCCAACTTCCCCTCTCCCTGCACCGGTCCGTCCCTCCGCGCCTGAGGCCTCAGTGTGCGTCGTACTTCCTCCCACGAGCTCGGCGGAAACCTTGTCGCTTCGAGTCGTGTCTTCCTCCGACGTGAATCCAACCTCACTTCCTGCTTCCCCATCGCGCGAGGGACAGCTCGTCACACCCACCTCAACCTTGCCATTGCCGTCATGTACGGCACCCGTGGGCTTAACCCGCCCTGAGGCTCCTCCGCGCGTCGAGCTTCCTCCTGCGAGCTGCTCGACGGGAACCATTTCAATTCGGGAAGCCCCACCGTCGGCCGGGGATCCGACCCCACGTCCGGCTTGCCCTTCACCTGAGGGTCCGCTCCTCGCCCCTACCTCGGGCCCTCCATCATCTACAATTCCCAAAGAAAATACCTCTGCTGCCGCCGTTTACCATCGCCTTCTCATGGCTCATGGTGTGGAGGGAGAAGCTCTCCAGGGGGCGTCCCTGGACGACTTGCGAGTTCTAGCTCGGCTTGTCACCTCCCTTCCAAAGGGAAAATCCCTTGGGGCATAGTCTCGTGGAGACGGCGGCCAGAGCACTTCCTTGCGACCTGTCCTTCTTTTCCCATCCTGCCCACCTGATAGTCGACTAGCGACTTTATCGTACGACCTTTGGGCGATAAAAAGAACCCACCTGCGCATCTCCTGTTATTTCCCACTTCCTCCTCTTTTGCATTTTCAGTTTTCCCTTTCCTGATTCCCCTATATTTCCTTCTCTTCAATTCCTCCTCTTTATCCTTGACCGCTTTTCTCCCTCTTTTCCTACGCCCTGACTCTGCCTAACGGGGGCGGCAACGTGCGTTTTTACGGCATCTCCGACTTCCTCCTTTCGTTTGCCCTCTTCTTGCCGTAGGCGGGGACGTGGCGGTCCCAGACAATTTTTTTTAGTCGCCCTCCCCCCTTTTTGTTCAGCCATCCACGAGACGTCGTCAATGATCGCATCTTCAGTTGCTCCGTTGCCCGTTTGGGGATTCCTCCTCAAGGGAATACAGTCCCCCTTAGGGTCTCTGAGGTGGTCCGCTTTTCGGTCCTCCTCTTCATTTCTCAATTTCCCCCAATTTCCTGCGCATTCTCTTTCTCCCATCCTCGATGTGCGTCTTCCCTTTCCTCCTCTTTTGTGGTTTACCTCCTCTTTTTGTCTTCCACTTTTTACCTCTTCAAATTCCTCACTTACCTCCTCTTTTTCGTCTTCCCCTTTTTACCTCTTCAAATTCCTCACTTACCTCCTCTTTTTCGCGCGGCGAGCCGCCCTCGGTTTCCTAATCCCTCGAAAACTGTCATTCTGACAAGGAGCATCGCTACCATGACTCCCTACAATTTTTCTCTGTTGTAGTTGCCGGTTCGACTCAGTTCCCCTGTACGCCTTCAGTGGCATTCGCCATTTCCGCGACCTTCCGTTTCATTGCTGTCCGTTTTTTTTAGTTCCTCGATCGGAAGCCCTTTCCCCTGTTCACATTTCATGCCATGAAAAATATTGAACCGACGACGGAAGCTCCGCCGGGAAGCCTCTGGTCTCCCGACTCCGGCGGGGTCAAGAACTCGGTTCATTCACACGTAGGTTCTACCCTCTCTCTCTTTGAAAACATCCCTTACGTGCAGACTCAGGTTCGCGGCGCGATAGGTGTGGAGACGTCAATTTCGTTGCCCGTGATCTCGTTCGGGGCGTCCCTCTTACTGTTAGATTGCTACCTGAGGTAGCGGACTGTGTCCTGACGGCGAGTGGCAACTAGTTGAGGTGGCGACGAGGATTCCTCGTACACATCCGGTCGTACGTATTACGATTAGTTGATCACGTCGCAATGAGCGGCCATCTTGATCCGGTCTCGGTTCATACATTTAGATGGTATCCCGGGGTTCACGGCAACCCCATTCTCACATAGTGTCATCCGCTCGGTTGCCTAACTTGGCGTTTTCGTCCTTGCTATCGGGCGAGTTGCCCTCCCTCTGTCATTAGGGACACGGGGCGGCGCGTGTAACCTGTAGGTCGTGAAAACCAGTTGACAACTCGTGTGCGAGGCCATTGGCGAGGTCACTCAGCGTACCGGCGGTCCGAAAATGACGGGCGAAACTCTTCGCTATGCGCGAACAGCGCGTTCTCGCTCGGGAGCACTTCCCGAAAGTCGCGCGACTAGGACTCCGTCCTTTCCCTTTTTCTTGAATGTCATCCTCCTCGACGTACGTGCGTGATCATCATGACTAAGCGATCACAGTGATGGTTGGCGCCCTGTGAGTGAGAGGGGGAGGGGGGGTCGTAGTCCAGATCCTCCCCTCTTTTTGCATTGTGATATGTCGTGAGATCGGCGGCTGTGGCTTATGCCAACAAACCGGCGTGAGTTCTTGCGGTGACTAGGGTTCTCCTTAATTTCCCTAATATTTTCAAACGATGTTTGACACCTCCGTTTTCGTGTGTTGGCATGCAATGTGCTCATGCTCCCAAGTCAAATTGGTTTCTCAGATCTCAACGACCTGAGGTCGTCCAATGCATACGAGACGTCCCCGTTCCTCCGCGTTCTCCCCGATTTCCTCAATAAGCAAAGCACTCTAGGTTTCGTCAAGTGCTGAACTAAAATCTTTCAAAAGTTTCCTCTTACGCTGTATAAACCTTCGTCTCCTTTCGTAGGAAATCACGTTAATGAAGGAAGGCCCCATGTGTTGATCTGCGTCTCAATCCCATCTCATCATCGTTCTGTTCTTTCCTCAGATGAGAGGTCTCAGGATTAATTCTCGTTGCTGACGGTACGTCGCCATTATTCATGGAGTCTGTACTCAAGGACGTCAGAGTTTTCCAGACGGGACACCGCGCAGGCGCTCTTGCGTTCAATCCCTGATGACAAAGGAGAAATGGGAGTACAGAAAAATACAACTGTTGTAGGGTGAATCTCATTCATATCACCTTTTGGTGACCGTGCCGCCGAGGCGGATCGCCTGTGGCGAAACCGACATACTGTCACATCCAATGCCATCTTCTGGACCGAACCCATTATCCCTTCAAATTTCCGTCATTTAAAACGCGGGGGTATTTTCTTCTTTCAGAACACGGTGCGCTTTGAACGGCCTATTTGGTGTGATACGGGGTACTTCATCGGCTACCAAGTGGTAGAGGCGCGCGAAATTTCCCGTCAGCATTATGCAAGTCGTTACCAGCGCATCCCCTCGTGGTGGAGCCAGTACGAGGTGAGTCAAGGCTTTATGGCTGAAATGGGACCCATACTCACGTACTATGGCAGCTACCTGCGGGATCCGCAACACGGGTTATGGGTGGTCTTCCTCACAGAGTGGTGCGTCAAAGTAGCCGCGACCCTCTTGTGGGAGGCCTATGATTGCTGGCGCCTGTGGCACCTCCCCGCGAAGCTGATAGCACAAATGCGTCTATTGGACTTCTCTGTCCCTCTGGGTGGCTCTGATTTCAATCGCGAAATACGCTCCCTCCTTGACACGATCGAGGGCGTGGATTGGGACTGTGTCCCTCCGCAAAACTCCTCTCGATCCTTCACTCGCCAACGTCCCTCTTTCTCCCCTGGTCGAAACCACCCAGCCGCGGGCGACTTCGTGTGGTTCAACCCCGGGTCATCTACCCTCTGCTCAGCGTAGGAAGCTCAAACGAGCCGTCAATTCGGGAACCAAACACCGGTTCCCGACGTCACCCCCATCGTCACATCTGACCCCCGGGAACTTCAATTATGCTCCTGTCCTTCCTCCCCAATTCCTCCTCGATCGGCTGTCCCTGCTTCCCCGCGCGCAGCCCTGGCCTCTCCATCCTCGTCAAAGGCGCCCCCAGCTGTCGAAATTCCCTCGGCAGGCCACACCGAAACATTGTCGGTGAGGGAAGTAATATCTCCCCCCCCCCCCCCCGTCTCCAACAATTTCCAAAAATACCCACGACGTCACGAGCGTATACTGTGCCTTACTCCGTGCTCACGGTGTTGAGGGAGAGGCTCTGCAAGGAGCCTCGATTGACGACCTGCGAGTTTTGGCTCGCCTCGTGTCATCACTTCCAAAGGGTAAATCCTTTAGCAACCCTCCCGTCTGAGCTGACGGGCGCGACAGTTCCCTCGTGAGAGCTTGTCGCATCTCTATCCTGCCTGCGTGACGCTGAATTTGCGACCTGGTCATGTCGCCTTTGATCCGTAAATTGAATTTTCCTGCGTGCTCCTTCGTCCCTTCGTTTCCACCTCTTTTTCTCATTGGTACCCACCCCGTCATAATCACGGTGGCACCCTTGTACCTCCTTTCTCCTTCTCTTCACCTCGCTACTTCCTCCTCTTTTTCTCTCTCTTTTTTTTCTTTTTCTTTGTATACGCCCCGTCGCCGCGGTCGCACCTTCCTCTTTCCACTGTCCTTCTCTTTCCCTCATTACCGTCTCCCTTCTCTTATCCTTTTTCCGTGCACCTCTGCTACTGCAGTTGCACATCCCCTATTACCTTCTCTCTTTTTTTTGAAAGTCCTCCTATTTACTTCGCACAGGATGCCGTTGGATTGGTTTCTCACCTCCTTACCAACCAGCCATACGGGACTCTCAATGAGGTTTCTTGTGAAAGTGTCCCCTGCCAGGAGTGGTTCGGCCCAATTTAGCCTGTGCACGGAGTCCTATGACATCCCACCTCGACGTCTAGTGAGGGGACGGAAGGATCCTCCGGTCATTCGCTCTCCTCCTTTCTGATAGCAATTCTGCAACTCGCGCTACCTCTTTTGAATCCAGCCGGAGCCGTGCTCCCTGCAGTGCAAACTCATATATACGCGATCCTCTGACATACTGAGAGCCTTTCGTCCTGAACTCAGAATTGATTTCATCCATCCCCACATTGTCCCTCTCCGTTACTTGATTCTTCTCCCACTGCAGGTCTCTTGCTCTCGAAAAATTTCGAACACAGTAAAATGCAGCACATTCTGTTTCATCGTCGCTTGAACGCTGTATTTCTCGCGAGCTACACATCAGCAGTCGTACAGATAGCAGATTGACGTATCACATTCCCTTGCGGACCTATGATTCTCCTCTCCTCCAGGGAAACGATATCTTTCATTTATACCGACCCGCATTTCCCAACGTCTTGATTCAATCTTCCAGGGTTCGCCCTTCCTTCTCACGCACCAGCGGTGTTCACATGGGCTGTTGTATGTAGCTCTGGAAACGCTTCTCTTGTATATTTTGTCGAAAACAATACGGTAGCAAGCCTTGTGTTTCGGCCTAACCAAGACAGTTTCTCCAATCCTTCATCGCGTCTACGTGCGTTGTGTCCCGGATTGGGGGCATATGTAGTCAAATAAAAATCGAGCGTAGCGCAGAAACATTTTTCTCTGATCCTCTATCGCGGGGGTGGTCGGTAGCGAGGAGTTCCACCGGTTGAAAATGGTGTAACAGTATAGCTGCGATCGCCACTTAGGCATTTACGGGTTGACGTCGTCTCCCCGTGAGGTAGGGAGTGTAACTTCAACGAAGCTTCGATTTCCATTGCCGAGTTGCGTCGTATCTCTTGCTATGCGCAGGATCCCCTCATCGTCGCTTCACTTGGTTCCTGTAAGACAACCGCAAATTATTATGCTTGCAAGTCGGTCGAGCTTGCCCGTTGACCTCGCCGATCTCATAAAAACAAAAAGAAAAGAACGGCTTGTTGTGACCTGGCATCCTGATGCTCCACAATTCCCGCGAACGTCTCATGTCGGCTTCGGGGACGAAGCTGTGCGTGAAGGTTGCACTTTCCAACAACATTATCCGGCATGACACGTTTTCTTAAATTAAATTTCTCGGCGGATTTGGGTGTCCGATTCGGCTGCACACACTTGTCGCTATTCAACGTCAAGAGGTACGCCGCTTCAATGATCTTGCACATCGCGCAAGATTTCCGGGTTCGAGCATCAGCTGTGGTTGTCCAATCCTCATCCAAATTTCGTGCGCTCATCCTGTCGCGGTATTGCTCGTCTGCGACTCGGTTTCTACGTCCTTCGGCGGAGTCGGCGGTGAAAGGGGGCGGTGAGAACCGCGGTGTCACTGACGAAGTCTTCTGTCCTGGGCGGACCTCAGCTTGCGTCGTCGAAAATTCCCCTCATTCGTATACCTCTTCACACGCGCGGTGCTACTTCCCAGACTCCCACGGGCCTTTCCCATTTTTTTCTTCGACCACGGCGTGGCGCTCGGTGACACAGCGTCACACGGGTCCTTCCCGGGTTTCATCAAAGGCCATCAACGCTCCAAGGTGCTGGATCGTCCGAAGTATGAAGCCGAATGAAACACAGTTTGATCGAACCGATCATGAGAGAGAGCCGTACCGCACCGCCGCAAATTACCTCCCATCCATGGCGCTCCCTCATTACTACTGTACCGTGCGTCGCGATCATGGCGCTTCTAGTTATTGCCACTCTTCCAGTTGTCTGACGACTTCCTCTCTGCCTGGCTCTCGCCGTTTCGTTGAAACTCTCGCCGTACAGTAAGGATCTCCTTCATCCGTCAGCTCCTCCTCAGCTTCGCTTTGAAGTGCGGGAATCCCGCTACGCGTGGCATCATCCGTAGTCTTGCCAAACGCATAATTGATCTTGAAGGTCATCGTTTCCTCAGTGGCCTCTGCTGAGTCCTCGCACACTTGCTGACCGACCTCCGTTGTGCGGGGACGTTTCCTCGGCATTAAAAAAACAAAATAATAAAAGATAACAAACAAAAAGAAGAATAGCAAAGCGAAGATAAAAAAACTGATCGTCGGTGATCGTTGAGAGCGTTGCGCGCGGGGGTTTGTGACGGTGCCGCCGGACGGCCTCGGATACTCGTGCCTTTGGCTATAGCAAGCGACACCCCGTTCTCGTATGACCGACAAGTTCCGTACCTTCCCTTAATTTTGATTAAAATTACGAAGACTGATCAGTGTTCGATTTTCGATTTTCTCCGCCCATCCAGCAGCTCCCTGCCGGCATCCCCATTTTTTGATTAAATCATGCCCCACGAGGGCGTGTCACTGATCCAAGCGTCCCTTCACGTGCGCGGGGCGGCAGCGCGTGATCGCATCCAAGGAGGTGTAGTACCTCAGCCTGAGACCACAGTAAATTTTCATTCCACGGCATGGCCGCGCAGGCCATTTCATTCATGGGCGGGGGTCCCAGGCAAAATCGCTTAAGTTATTTCATTTCCCTTCTCCTCACTCTGAGGGATCTCGTTTCCGGCGACTGTCCTTACTCTCTCCCTCCGAGACGCGATTCACGGCATCACTTCCAACTTGAGAGCCTCCGGATGGGGATCATCCCCAATACAATTTCAACATTTCACTCGCGGTCTTATCGCGTCCCGCATCATTGACTTCCTCTTGATCAGCCTCCCTCGCATGCGCCTCTACATCAACTGCATCTTTTCCCCTTCTTCTCTCTCCACTCGAGGGTAACCCGCTCGTCTGCCTGACACAGCCCGCTATCCCTTAGAGAATACTGTAGTCTGTTCCTCCTTTCCCTGAACGGTAACACGATACACACACGACTACAGCACCACGTTTTTCCTTCACTTACGCCTTTCCAACTGCGTTCCGCTTTCTCTTGCCTTCCGCCGTCTGGTTTCTCCCAGACGCTTACTCAATTAGGCACAGTCCGTCGTGCTCAGTTATTCGTAGAATACAGTTCTTCCTCGGCCCGACACACAGCGTATTAACTTGCTTACGATCGACGGCTCGCACGGCTAGGTACGCTCTTCCGAGGGTCGCCGAACCACAGGTGTTGTAGGGCTCATTCACCTTGGTCCGCGGTGCGGGTTCTTTCTCCCTGCGTCCTGTCAAGAGACAACCGAAATCACACAAAAAGAAAAAAACAAAACAAAACAGAGTAGAACAAAAACAAAAACAAAAGTAGTGGGTTACTGTGGCCAGGGGGTAAGTAAGTCCTCGATGAGGACGATGGTCATGTGAAAGTACATGGTACAAAACAAGCCCGCGTCTTGCTCGGTCTTCAATCTTAGCAGATCGACGGCGAACGTCCCCTGTGTGTGCCTTCGGCGGCGGGCGACAACAACAAAAAAGTCATTATTTTGGATAAACTTGCTCTCCGAGGACGGGACACTGATCTCAATTGTCGTTTCGCGTGCATCCGTTGATGACGGGGGTGCGTCTTCCGGTAGGCTCAATGCCTCGTCCGGGGGCACCGCATCACTTCAAGTCCCTAAAACGCATCGCTCGTCGTTCCCCTCTCGTGAAGGCGTTCCGCGTTCTCTTGCCTTGCTCCTCTCGCTCCGACTTTCCTTGCTTGTGGACCCCTTCTGATCCAAATTTCTGACTCCTCCGTGTTCCATAACCTGCTGATTCTACTGACGATGACTATCCCATTCGCGCGTGCGCGACTTGCGGCCGCAAGGGTAACTTCTTCCTTCGGAAATACGTGACGGCCGCACTGCGGGGTAATTGCTCAATAGGCTCCGACGTCGCGTCCTCGGGCGTATAGCCGTACCATTCCACCTTGAGAATCAAATTACCATTTTGATAATCGTGGTCGGCGACCCGATCGATTACGTATTCTGTATTCTCTGTTTCCTCTCCTTTCTCTGAACTGTTCCCTTCCCCCTCCTGAAGATCTTCCAACTCGTCCTCTTCTCAGGACTTTCCGAAATCGCGTAGGTCCGGAGATGTCTCCGCTGTCGGCGCTTGCCTAATTGGATTGTCCTGGTCCCCTGACGTAGGCGCACGGGTGTGAGGACATTCCTCGTCCTCCATTACCTCTCCTTCTTCGTTTAGCTCCAGCTCTTCCAGGAACTGTAGCGCTTGCCGTAGGCCAGTTGTCGGCGCATAGTCCATCGGGCTTGGGGCTAACTCCACTCTGTCTCGGGATACGCGTTCCTCCTGATCGCCAATGGCAATGACTACCGTATGTTGATCCGATCTTCTGACGTGATAGGGTCCTGTAGCTACTTGTGCAAGCTTGTGTTTCGGTTCGCTATCCGTGCCCTGCTCCTTCCGAAGGAACACGTAGGACCCCGGTCGGATCTCATATTGCGGTTTGCGAAGGCGTGCGTCGAAATTTCGCTTGTACCGGGCTTGTTCCTTTCGCAAACTCCTATCGGCGCCTCGCATTAGGCTCTCCAACCACGACTGCCATTTCAGGTAGTATGCTCGTGACGAGCTAAAGTTCTCCAAAGTTGGTTGCGCTTGTAACGCAATGCTTCTCGGCGCCCGAGCTAACACCATCTCGAAGGGCGCGATGTTCGTAGTTCGATGAACTTGCGTGTTGTATGCGGACGTCACAGCGTCGCTAAATAAGTCCCAGTCCTTGGGATGCTCTCCAACATATTTTCGCAACGCGGAAGTCAGCGTGCGGTTAAATCTCTCAACTTGGCCGTTGGCTTGCGGGTGGTACGTAGTCGTGAACACATTGCGTATGCCAAGAATTCGGCAGACATTTTGAAAGAACCGGGCCGTGAACTGTGTTCCATTGTCGGTCAGCAGCTTGACCGGCGGTCCGTACACAAATACCCAATGGTGAACGAAGGCTTGTGCAATGTGCGCAGCTGATATCTTCTTCAAAGGTACGGTTCGTACCAGTTTCGAGTATCGGTCGCTGATCACGAGAATGTACCGATTTCCTCGTTTAGTTGTGATTAGCTCGCCGAGAATGTCGATGGCGACAAACTCCAGCGGAGCTTTGGGCGTGAACAGCTTCATTTCCTTCGTGTTTCTTCTTAACTTCACCCTTTCCTGCGCGCATGCGGCGCAATTCTACGCGACTGCGTAGCAGTCTAGGGCCATCTTGGGCCAATAAAAATATCTTCCCAAAGTCTTGTAAAGTTTCCTGCCTCCCGGGTGGCCTGCCAATTTTGCGTAGTGGCTCAACCCTAGGACGCGGTCCCTTAACGATTGTGGTATCACCACTTGTACAAACTCCGCCGCAGTACGGCATAGAGTTCCTTCGAGTTCCTCGGTCTCCGTGCTGAACGTTCTCACCTTTCCGGCGTCCATTTCTTCCTTGATGCGGTTGCAGAAGGGGTCGACGGCTTGCTCGCGAATGAGCTCCTCCGGAGTGACAGCTTGGAATTGATCGAGGCGCTCAGGGGCGGTCCCCCCTCAAGAGCGAGGATGTCGTCTAACGCGTCAAAACTGTCCTCGTCCTCCACCGTTCCCTCGGCCGGTTCGGCCATAAAGCATGGAATTTCGTCGTCGATTTCGTCGACGGTTCCTCCTGCGGTCCGTAATCTTGACAGGGCATCGGCTTGGCTGTTCGCCTTGCCCTTCTTGTACTTGATTTCGAAATCAAATTCCGAGAGGCGTAGCCTCCATCGGATTAATCTCCGGCTGGGGTCGGTTACGTTCATCAACAACCTCAATGAGGCATGGTCGGTATGCACAATGAAGTGCTCGCCATATAGATATGGTCTTAAAGTCTGTACGGCCCAAATTACCGCTAGACATTCTTTTTCTGAAACGGAGTAGTTTCTCGCGGTTGCGGATAACGTTCTTAAAAAGAACCCGATGGGTTTACGTTGCGCATCCGGATGTGTCTGAAATAATGCAGCGCCGATTTGATAGTCGCTTGCATCGGTGTCTACCGAGTATGGTAGGTTCTTCTTCGGCAGCGCCAACACCGGTGGCCGCAAGATAGCGTCCTTGAGCTTATGAAAAGCTTTTTCGCACGGTTCGTCGAATCCTTCCAACTGGACTGGTTGTCCCTTCTTCAACAGTTGATTCAGCGGATGCGCGATTTTCGCATAATGCGGAACGAATCTGCGGTAGACAGTACAAAGTCCCAAAAAGCTCCTGAGCTGGGTCTGCGTTTGAGGGTACCTCACTTGTTCCAATGCGACGGTTCGCGCAGCGTCCACTTCCAATGTTCCTGGCCCAACGACATGGCCCAGGTACTTGATCTTTTCGACGAAAAATTCACACTTGCCAAGCTTGAGCTTCACACCTGCCTTCTCCAATACAGAAAGTATTTCATCCACGTGCACGATGTGCTCCTCCCACGACTTGCTAAAAATTATTATGTCGTCCAGATACACCAAACAGCACTTCCAACGGAACGGAGAGAGCAGGATATCCATTGCTCTCTGAAACGTCGCTGGCGCGTTACTTAGCCCGAAGGGCATTCTTGAGAAGCGATACAGTCCTGAGTGACACGAAAATGCGGTCTTGTCGCGGTCGCGCTCAGGGATAGGCATCTGCCAATATCCCGAGATCGCGTCCAACGCGGAGAAAACCTTGGTGTCACCAAGCGATTCCAGGCATTCATCCATGCGCGGTAAAGGATACGTGTCCTTTACCGTCACAGCGTTTAACCGACGATAGTCCACGCAAAAGCGCATCGATCCGTCCGCCTTCGGCACTAATAAAACGGGCGACGCCCACTCTGACTGCGCCGGTTCGATGACTCCTGCTTCTAACATCTTCTGTACTTCTGCGTCCTCGACCTCCCGAGCCTTTGGACCGGCTCGGTAGGGTGCTTGTGCAATTGGCCTTGTATCTGGGGCCAGTTCAATCCGGTGGACCGTGGTGTTGATCTAACCGAGGGTCCCATCCCACATGCAGGAATACTTTTCAACATTCGACGGAATCTTTCGCGCAGCCGGTCCGGCACGTGGCTCAGGTCGAGTTCCTCCACGTCCGGCGGGGGAGGCTCAATCCGCCGCTCCGGCTTCGTAGTTGCCGTCGCGGAGAGCCTTTCCTCCCGTTCTCCTCACTGTTCCTCGCGGTCTTGATCCGGCGGTTCGCATCTTGTCTCGCCCGTAGGCGTCTTGGTGGAATTAGGAAAATTTTCCTTCTTCCTTTCTTGAATTCCGAGAACTTCACTAATGGTGGTTTTGCTCTCGAGCGCGGCTCTCGGGTGCGGTAATAATTCTGCCACCACTTGGCCTTTTTGCACCCTGACAGGGTACGTCCTAAAATTTGCAACGAGTAAACGAAATGGCCGGTTAGGCTCAACCTGAACGACACCATTCGTGCACGTCAACCCGTGCCTTTCGTACAACGACGAGTACGGCTGAACCACCACCAAGCCCGCCCTCTTTGAGGTGCATTCCACGACGCGTTGCGTCCCTGGCTCGATAGTCGTGGCTCTTGCCACTTTTACCTTAGGGGAAATTCGCTCCACCTTTGCATCATTCTCGTCCTCGCCCGGGACGAGGTTCTTCTTCCCTTTTCTCGTCGAGAACCGTCTAACTATCGGAACGTCCGAGAAATCCGCCAACTCAACCGTTTTCTTCCTTGGATAAATGGCTTCCACAAACCGATCACAGTAGTCCGCGCGCAGGATTAGCGGGACTGCTAGTTTTTCGCATACAATAAACTGGGCTGCGGCCACAAATTTTCCAAGCCTCACAGGCATTCTAATTGTGCCGAGAGTCTGGAGTGGCCTGTTGTTCGCGTCGCCAATGTCTTGGGTCGGTCCGTAGGACACTAGAGATTCCATTCCAGCCGGGAGTTCCGATTTTCGCACAAGGTTTGGTCCCGCGCCGGTGTCTGAAACAGACAACACCCGGCTCATCAATCCGAGTGTGGGTCCAATGTCCGCGTAAACTTTGTAGTTTTTTCGCGCAAGAACCAAAATCTTCTCGCGACACTCCCTTCGATTAACCCTGTACCAGGGTCTTCGAACTTCTTCCAGCGGATGATCTCGGGCTCGTCTCAGAATTTTCTTGACTTGAGCTGGCCCTTTGGGCTTATCCACCAATCCAACAACCTCCTCATCGGGGCCTGATTTTTCCCTTAGAGACGGGGAACGGGGCTGAGCCCCGGGCACAGTACGTCGACCCTGTGCCTCTCGCGACTCATGCGAGATTCCCATCTCTAGTTTTCCTGCCGCTGCGGGAACCTTCTCACATCCGGCGGCGCGGGCCTCGCGGCGGGCCCTCTGAAGGGTTGGTTCGACCTCGGCGTTGAAGCCCTCGGCGCGCTCGCCGTCTGCGAATCGAACCAATTCTTGACCTTCAGGTAACTCGTCGATGGTATCCATAACCTCTCCATCGGAGACAACGCCTCATAATTTTCCAAAACTCGGTGCATTTCCCGGAGGGAAAGAATGCACGTTGGCGCGTCGTGCCCCTTTTCATAGCAATGATAGCACACCAGTCCGTGCGTCTTGACGGGATATTGAGGCCTAGGCCCTCCACGGGCCGGCGGCCTTCCTTGAAGTTGCGGCTTTCCCATCCAACCTGGCCTTTGAAACGTCGTACTCTTGTCTTCCATCGGAATGCGTGGCGCCGGCGTGTGGCCACGTTCCCGAAACATCATCACGGGATCCGTGGGCTCTGAAAACGACTCCGTCGTATATGTGGGCGTCGGTAAAGTTGACGACCCGCTTGCCCCGTAGTCCTCGCGTCCGTAGCCCTCCGATGGCTCAATGAACTCGCCTTCGGCTACCAACGCGCCCTCGTAGTGATTTTCGCTACTTCCGTGCGCTCCGCGCTCATCTGACGCGGAAATTGACTCGGCTAAATGGATGGCGGCATAAATTTTGCGACCGGGATAAGAAGCCCTCCGCTTCTTCTCCGCCCTGAACGTCGACGGCGTCTGAATCGTGACCTCCTTGGTCTTCTTGTCCTTAGCGCGGCTCGCCGAGCCATGCGCTTTCGCGTAATTAACTAGTCTCAGAAACGAAACGTCCCGATTGTCTTGTCGGTATTGAGATACCATCGGCTTGATACTCGAATCGAGTCCTTCAATAAACATCGTCATTTGTTCTTCCATCGAATATACGTTTCCACATCGATTGCTGGCGTCCGTCAGACGGATATAAAATTCCATCTCGTCTTCAGACGGTCTTTGCTGAACCTCTCGCAATGCGAGTACGGCTTGACGGATGGCCTCGTCGGTTGCGAAACTCCTCAACAACCACTGTACGGCCTCCGGCCAAACGGATACCTTTCCGTGATGGGACCCGGCCGTCTGAGACACCGAAGTGTACTGCCTCAAGGCGATGCCGCTTAGAAATTCGTGCAACAAGCGGATCGCTTGCCCCTCGTTCATTTCTTGAGTGTCAAACTCTTGAACTAATTTTGCCAAAAAATCCAACACAAGGACCCCGTCCCCACCTGTGAACGTGTTGTCCTTCTTCACCTTAGGCTGAATATCTCTCCTGATTTTTCGCACGGCGGTCCGCCGGGAACTTGACAAATATGTCTGCGGGTTCCGCAAGCGGTACGTTCGGTACGAAAGTAATTTCTTGGAAAGGTAGTTGGTCGGATTCAGCTCCTCCAACTCCTCCCATCGCGGCCCGCGCCGCGTTGCGACATCTTCGGGCTCCGCGTCCTTGTCTCTCCGCGAGGCGGACGAATTGACTCCGCCCCGTCTGGAGGTAATTTTCTTGCCCTGCGAAATTCCTTTTCCTTCGTCTGAACGATGTTCGGAATCGCTGGCATGGTTCGACGAACCGTCGTCACCATCTTCGGAAAGGCCATTCGACTCGGCCGTTGAGTCTTGGCCCTCCGGCTCGTCACTACAGTGACTCTTGCTCCGGCGTCGCAGATTCTTCTTCGAAGTCTTCGACTTCGAACTCCGCTGTACAGCGGCCTTGTCCTTCTTCGATCGACGGTCGCCTTCTCGACCCGTTGGGAGCGGCTCTTGCCCGGCGACCTGTTCAAGGTCCTTGAGACGATGAGCGGCGCGGTCAAACCAGTCGTCGATACTGCTCCTAAATTTACCTAAGGACTCCAAAGCTTGATTCGCGTCGCGCCTTTCGTCCTTGACCGAAATTTTCAACGAAGCTAGGACCTCCGGCTCCAGACCGTCGGTCGCCTCACCTCGCTCCTTCTCGACGAGATCCACACGAGCCGACAGCTCTCCTAAAACGGTGTGGAACTCGGATGCTTGCAACTCCAGTTGCTTCCGGACGAGGGCTAACTCAGCCTCGAGATTTTTCGTCATCTCTTGGCGAATTTCCTCGCCCATCTTCTCGAACCTGTAGAATAGGTTATCCTTGTCGGCTTCAATCCCCGTCGGGATTTCTTGACCTTCGGGATCCGTGGCCGTATTGGCCTGGCTTCGGGTGCGAGGACCCCGCGGGATCCTCGACGCCCTTGCCGATCCGCTCCTACTCGCCCCGGGACCGACGTCCCCGGGGGCGCTGGTCGACATCGCTCGTACGAGCGAACCTACACAAAAAAAGTACAAACAAAAAATAAAAAAGAGACTCCGTTACCCAGACCACCTTCGTAGTACAACTCCAGATCAGGACTTTCGTAGGCAAAACTCTTGATCAGGTCTCCTGCACAGTAGACGAATTCCAGGTCGGGAGACCACTTTTGTAGTGCAACTCCAGGTCAAATATGTCGTAGACAAAATTCTAGGTCGGGTTTGCTGTAGACACAATTCTAGGTCGGGAGACCACTTTTGTAGTGCAATGTGCCTGGCAGGCGGCGAACACAGTCCGACGGTCAAACAAAAAGACGAAAAACAACAGCAAAAACAACAACTGCTGATGGCACGCGCTACGGAGCGTTCGAGACTCCCTTTCCCCTTGTGTGGGCTTGCGGCCCACGGTTGCTCAACTCCGACGGGGGAGTAAGGAAAGATGCCGGGCCCGGGAGGAAAATGGTGGTAGAGACTTGTGAAGACTTGAGCGCTCGGCGAGTGCGGGTTGGGCTTGTATACGAGAATGTAACCGCGGTTCGCTGGGTTGTAAGGCCAATGCTCGACGAACGTCTTCAGCACCTTGGGTATAATTCAAGGTCTTCGACGGGGGCTTGCTCAGCACTACCCGACGGGATCGTAATTGTGCAGCAGCGCTACGACCGAAGTGTTGCCAGATGGCTAAAAACACCCTCACCAGCGCAATCGCAATCGCGGTAGGTGGTACCAACTCTGTCTTATACAGTAAGACCTTCGACGGAGGCGTCGTCGCAACAGCCTTCCGACGGAACTTGAAACAGTAGCAGCGCTAGACAACGTGTTGCCCGATGGCTAAAACACCTACACCGGATCGGTCGCAACCGACTCCAATGGAACAAACACAATTAAGGGAAAGATAGAAATAGAAATAGAACAGAATAGGGAAATAAAGGAAAAAGAAAAAAGGGAACCTCCGAGCGCAAAGGATGCCGTAGGCTTAGGTAAAAGGGTGCGTCTTGGTAGAGACGGACTTCGACCAAGGCGACATTCAACTCTGGCAACTCGGGTTACATTTACTGACTTGGTCGTCAGAGGGCTAAGGTATATATCGCCCCGCCGGAGCCAGTACAGTAGCTCGCGGCGCTAGATCCTAGATCTAATCTAGTGTCAGCAAAATTAATGCCAACTAATTAACTAAATAAAATAAAACAATTAAAAATTAAAACTGTGCAATTATTCACACGTGTGTCCCCCACCCCGGACTACTTTTCATATCCAAATATTTTCCTTTCTTTTCACCCCCCTTTCCAGGTGCGTATTGCACTACAGGTTTCCCACAACACAAGAATGAAGCTGCCTTCGTCGTACTCGTGTGATTTGTTCACAATCACGCCTAGGGTCACCCTCTTCCGTGCGAACTTAATCAAGGTACGCAACCTTATACACGTATAGTGAGAGGTTCAGTGTTTAGGCTCGTATTCTCCTCACCCAGGGGACCAAAGTCGTACCTATAGGGCTAATACCGAGAGCGTCACCCACACCGCCGATGCACCTCCCGAAGGCAGAGTGCGGATCTACTAGACCAGTACACTGTGATCCTCCCCGAGGATCAGTGTTTCGTCTCTCGACGACTCTTGGTCGGACCCTCGCTCAAGTCAGATTTTCAATGGCACAAGCCTTTCACCAAGAGCGAGGGTACCGGCAGCTACGACGATCACCGGCGTGATCGAAGGGCAGTCTTCTTGGATTGATATGGTACGTTGGCGACTAGGGACTACACCCACAGCTCACACAACGATTGCCAAGACCAAGCTGCAACAGACAAGAAGAACATCCACCAAGTTGAAACGACAGCGGGTAGACGTAGACGAACGACCAAGATGATAACGACAGGAGGTAGACGGCGACGGAACAAACGAACAACAACGGCGATGAAAACGACGGCGGAAACGACAGCAGAAACCAAAACGAGAACGACAGCGGAGACCAAAACGAGAACGACAGCAGAGACCAAAACGAGAACGGCAGCAGACACTGAGAACAAACACTCACACAGCAGAATGATAACGTTGAACTGGGCCCATAACCTAATGGTAGGTCAGCGGGGCGAAGGGGATTCGAAGGACGGTTGGTGAGGTGAAGTTGAAGGATTGGGTACCGATTTACTTTGAGTCGCCAACTTCTGGCACTACTTATAAACTTCTGCAATCTTCTAGAACTCTACTACCAAAGACTACGACACACATAATACAAAAGTATTGGCTCTAACACATGTGCCCGTCTTGCTACTCAGCCAAACTGGCGATGGCCCAACAAACATAACAGAAAACCGCCTTACGAATTACCACTGTCCTGAGGGAGAAATTAGTAAGGCAGTCCAACAAAGCACAGCAAAGCACAAATTCCCTTACTATTCCAAATCCAGCGTGGCACAAATTCGTAAGGCACGTTTACAGCTCACACGTTGCCTTACGAATTCAAATCAATTCTGCAAGGACTGTTTACAGCGCACGCGTTGCCTTATGAATCAGAATCTCTCGTGAGGTCCTGTCCACTGTCAATTACAACAGTGCACATTTTTCCTTACGAATTCAAAACTCGCGCAACGGTATATTTCTGTCCTGCTGTACCCGTGCTGCAGTCCATGGACTCTGTAAACCTTTGGCACGTGCCAGGCACCCTGTACTGTAGAGTGCAACTGTGTACAGAATCACACGTGTACACGTTGAAAATCAAACTTGCTCAGCTCGTCACGCGGACTGTTTTTGATTTTACACGTGTCAAACCTGTCGTTGTGTCTCATGCGTATCTGCATGTGGTCGTAGAATTACAACAAAACCTTCAACCATCCTTGTTCCCTCTGCCCCGCTGACCTTCCTATAGGTACATCATCTTCATCTTCATCGTTCTCACATACAGAGTGAGGGCCATCGTTTTCAAGAACCTCCTCCGAAACTTCGTCCTCTTCAGAACCAACCTCATCCGTATTTGGGGTATCAGCTGTATTCCCATTGTCGCCACCGAGCAATACAACGTCAACATCAGAGTTGATTGAATCACTTTCGTGTGCACGAATGTCATGCATCGCACATGTCGATTCATCAAACTTGACATCCCGTGACACAACAATTTTATTCAACTCTCCGTCCCAAAGTTTGTATGCCTTACTGCATTGCGAGTACCCAAGAAACATCGCTTCACGCGCTCGCATGTCCAGCTTACGAAGCTCCAATTTTGGTAATGTATACCAACACTCTGACCCAAATACTCGCAAATGGCCAACATTTGGAGTGGAATTCATCCAAATGTGGTGCGGAGTTGTATTAACGGGCAAAGCGCGTGAAGTAACTCGATTGCGTACATATACCGAAGTGGCAAGAGCCTCGGCCCAGAATCGCTTACTGACCTGTTTATGAGAAAGCATTGAGCGGACAAGATCAATCAAAGTTCGATTTAAACGTTCAGCAACACCGTTCTGTTCAGGGATGTACGTCGTTGTGAGTGGGTGCTGCGTACCGTTTAAATCTAAATGCGACTTGAATTCCGTCGACAAGTACTCTCCCCCTCGATCAGTGCGAAGCACCTTTACTTTGCGACCAGTGTGCGTTTGGGCAAACTTTTGATACAACTTGTATTTTGCAAACGCCTCCGATTTATTTCTCATCGTGTACACAACAACCCAGTTCGAGTGATCATCTACAAAGGTAATGAAGTATCTCGAGCCACCAACTGACTGTACTTCAAGTGGACCGCAGACATCAGAATGTACCAAGTCAAGACAGTTCTGTGCTCGAGACGATGATCGCTGTTTTGGGATTACTGATCGCGTTGCTTTCCCGAACACACACGCAGGACAAATGAGAGGGTGATTGTCAGACTTCGGACTCATTGCACTGATGACATCGCTTTGACGAACGTTGATGTCACTTATCACATTATTGTGAATCATTGATGCGATTCCTTGTACATTAACGTGGGCCATGCGTTCATGTAGCGTCTGCATGGTAACTACGTGAGCAGAAAAGGTTTCATTCATGACGTCAAGTATGTACAAATCCCCAACTTGACTCGCTGTGGCAACTACAGTTGGTCCTGCAGTAACGAGGCATTTCTCATTTTCAAATGACACTTGCAAACCCTTTGAAACCGTTTGGCTAACAGACAGTAGCGAGTAACCGAAATCAGGGACATGCAAGACGACTGACAATATTCAATGATGGGGACTACCGTTGACGTTCAACATGAATTCTACCTCACCGCGACTAGCGACAATAGCTCTAGCCTTCGTGCCCATCTCGACTGATCCAGATTGCATCTGTTCATACGTAACGAACAAAGAGCGATCAAACGTAATGTGAGCGCTGCAACCGGAATCGACAAGCCATGACCCTGCGTTTGCAGCCCTCTTTTCTGGAGTGGAAGTTGAAAGCAAGCAAGTAAAGTCACTCTCCGCAAAGGCAGCAGTAGAATTGTCATCTCGAGAAACGAAGGCACTTGGCTTCAAGCCAGTGTTGCGTGACCGAAACCCATCTGGCGGTGCAGGTCGGCGCCCATTCACGTCCTTGCCCCAGCAACGCTCTGCAGTATGCCCATGTCTATTGCAATTCGTACATTTCATATCGCGTCGAATAGACATACGATTGACAAGTGCAGGTGCATGTGGTGACGAAGCAGAAGCGGTCTTCATGCTTTCTCGTTGTTCTTCTTGCAGCAGACGACTCTTCACAAACTCGAGTCCAAACACTTTATCTTCATTGCCAAGTGCGTCAAGAGCAACAATCAGGTTATCGAATCGTGGAGGCAAGCCATTCAACACAGCCATTGCAATTTCTTTATCGTCAATCTCAACACTCATTGACTACAATCTGGCAGCAAGTTGCTTCACACGATTGATGAACACGAGCACTTTCTCGGATGGGAGCATGGATACAGTGTAAAAGTCGCGACGGGCGGCAAGTTTGTTGAGCAAAGTATGACGCTCAAACACATTCAGAATTGCTTCCCAAGTCTCTTTCGCACTGCTACACCCTCGCACATGTTGCAAGTAGTCATCAGAAAGCGTGAGTCCGATGACTGCCTTTGCTTTTGCTAATGGTAGGTGCGGAGGGGCAAGGGAAAGAAGAAGGGCAGGTTGATGTTTGTGAGTGAAGGAGTTGGTACCGAGGTTTACTTGGAGCCGTCTTTCGGCGATACTTATACACTTTGAGTGTTACACTATCCCATTACTTTGACACCTGATAAACCGTACTCACCGTATGCACGACCAAGCGCGGTCCTCTTCTGGCCCGTCCACACTGTTCTATTTCCACCTTACGAATTGACTATTGACTATCAGTGCACAACAGTTTCTACACATTTCGAGTGACTGTAAACCATGGCCCTATGCATGCAATCGTTTCACACCTTACTAATCTGCATACAGACATGACAGAATATACTCTTGCACAATGAACAACTTGGCATCTCTCTATTTCCAACAACGCAAAGTCCTGTCATATCTCAGTCCCCATACATGCTCTTGTTTCGTACCTTACTAATTTCAGTACACACTGCCAGACAACTATGACGGGTAGCAACAATGTGCATCCAGACTTTCTACACATCTCACGTGATATCCGATGTGAATCACACGAGTACTGTCATCAACTTGCATCCAACGGCGCACCATGACGAGGGCACAGTACAACGTCGCATGCTGACGAGAGTATAGCACAACGGCGCATGCTGATGCAAGAGTCGTATACAGCGTGACGCATACACTGAATACTCATGTTGTAGCATAAACACCCCCAAACGGCGGGGGTGTATGCACGCAGTTCAGTAGCAGACTCCGGATCGGCGGAAGACGGAACACACGCAAAGAGAAAGGACACGGGTCCTGGTAGCGTGGTAGAGCGGGAAGGGTGGCAGGCGCGAGTGATTGCGCAGCGGGGCGGATCGACGCCTCAACGCCCCGGAGCGACACTGGGTAGCAGGCCAGTGTCGACGGGCGGAGGCGGATCGCTGCACGCGCGCGCACTGTAGCGCCTGCACCCCGCGTCGGTTCCCTTACCTAAACGAGACGCGAGAGCGGACTCGTGTTTTAGGTTAAGCGGTGGGTTGTCGACCAAGGCGGAAGGTCGTGGACAAGCCCGTGCTTGTCCCTTTCCTCCGCCGTCGGTCGCTCCCTTATTTAATGTACAAGTGTTCGGTTATCATACCAGACTACAGTATCATGCTACCGTAGCCGGCGCGAGTCGTCGCGCGCGGTGGCTCTGTCAGCTATCGAGCTGACAGTACACGTGTGTGCCACGTGTGTGTGCGCACGCCCTGCACACGTGTGGTACACGTGTGGGCTCGTGTGGGCTGTAAGGTTCGTGCCTTACAGCCCCTGATCTAAACCTAATCGAATCGACGGCGCATATACCACAGGGCCCCCTCCTCAAGAGTGAACGTCCGCGTTCACCCTGCTTGAGGAGGCCACCCGTGTGGTCCCATTGCGTCCAGAGTCTCGCTGCTCCCCCGCGTTCCTTCCGATCACGCCTTCCTTTTCGCCGGTTTCTGTCTCGCGTGCGGCCATCGGGCGCGCACTTGGCACCTTTTTCGACCCTCAGGATTGGGACACTGTCTCGGCATGTCCCCATCACCAACGCTGAAGCCGTCCTCGCCGCCGCTGGCGGGCGTCGCTGTGTCGGCTCGAGAAGCCGCTGGGGAAGCGCCGTCGCTTCCTGCTTCGAGCGCGCCCCTTATCGACGGGTGTGTTGCAACGCCGACGCCAACCTCCCCCTTTCAGAGGACACGCCCGTCGAGGGAGTCCACGCTATCCGAGGAGTTGGCGAGTGCCCCTAGTCGCGTCGTCGACGAGCAGCATGACGGCGGGTCGCGAGCACCTCGCCCCGTTGGTGCTGAGAGGGCTGTCGGCCCCGCCGCTGGGGGATCTTCTCGAGCTGATGTCCCGTCCCTTGTTGGCTCCAGCACGAGAGCGACCGAGTTCGATGTCCCCAGTACGACGCGCTGGTTTGGCGTACCGCTTTTGCGATCTACTCCGCTGCCACTCGGTGATCTCCGGTATCCGTGGGCGCGCTACGCTCGCGTGGGCGTAACGGTTGGCGAGATCTTGGCGAGCCCGGTCTTGCGCCCTGATCTGTCCCGCATCCGCAAGATCAGCGAGGCCGGCCTCGCTGATCAATCCGCGCTGGCCCTCAGCCGTCTTCTTGCCGAAGGAGACGGCGTGGCTTACCAAATCCCCGACCCGATACAGGGTGATCGCACCTTCGCGTTTGGCCTGGAAGAGGTTCTATACGTCGATCGTATGGCGGCCTACTTGTCCGGATTCAACCCGGACATTCCGCCCCGTTTTATCTTGGCCGAGATCCCGGGGCTCTACGTGTATCCGCGTCCGTACGCGTACACGAAGCCCCGGGTGGCCCTTCAGAAGTCCGCGGCGACGCTGATGCGCCTTCACGGCATCCCCGTGGCCCATCGGGACTGGTCCGTTTATCGGCGCTCCTCGGAAGAAGACGGTCGCGTCTTCCCGTCGGCCTGCTTTGAGCACGGGCTTTCGCCCGGGCACTTCCCCTCGCTGCCTCGTCAGGTTCGCGAGACCTTTCCTTCTCTAGGTATTCATCCGCTCCTGCCTTACGTTCTCAAGCACTTCGGGTATGCGACCATCGACCCCGGTCACCCCGCCCGCGCTCGGTTGAGCGACAGCTGTGCCAAGGAGTGGGCGTGGTCCATCGGGAGCGCCTTTATGGCCGAAGCAAGCGTGCACGGCCGCGTGTTTCTTCAGTCTGGTGAGACCGTATCGTACCTGGCGCGACTCGCTCCCGACTTGCCTATTGTCCCGCCACATCCGCTCGAGCGCGGCCTTTCACAGATTTCCTGGACGCTCCAGGGCGTCGTTTCGTTGATGACACGGGCGGACGAAGTGAGTGAGCGTCATCACCACTACTGGCCGGATTTCGCTACGGGCGTACGTTGCGCGTACCTCGTGTACCACGCAAGGACGGACACGTTCGCTTCTCGCCCGGCGGCGACTCCGGAGTCAGCCGGACCGAGAGGGAGGCGGGGTGGTGTCGGCTCAGGGTCCCGGCGGAACCGCCGCAAGCGGTATCGGGACCTGGATGCCGTCCCTTTCACTCCCGCCATGGTAGGTGTCGACCCGTTTCGTTCCACTCCGCCCCGTGAGGCAGAAGAGCAACCGGTGATACCCGTCGCCTCGCCGGCGATCCTCCCCATGCCTCCGCTAGCTCCCCCCTCCGAGGACGTGACCCCTGGGGTGGCGGTTCGGGACCTTCCTCTTTCGCGGGAGGACATCACCTCCGTGCCCGAACTTGCGCAGGCTTTGGGACCCGCCGGTGACCGGGCGTGGACCGTGGGTAGCCTCTTATCGACGATGGCGAGCTGGTTCCTCGCACGGACTAATGAGGCTCGTCGCCTCAACGGGGAGCGCGACTCGCTCTCCCTCTCGGTCCGACGGTTGCAGGGCAAAAACGACTCCGCGCGGGGCGCTTCCCGTCTTCAGGCTAGCGCGTACGAACGCGCTGTCGCGGATCGAGATCGCTATCGACAGGAGCGGGACAGCCTTCGTGCCATCCAAGCGTCCGCGGCCCGTGAAGTCGTCTTACAGCCACCTCGCCGACCCGACCCGTATGCCGACCCGACGGCCGTCCCCCTGACGTCGTACGGGTCAGGGGCGCCCGCAGCTCCTGTACGAGGAGGCGGTTCATACCAGCGGGTCGCCATGCCTCCTCTCGAGGAGGGTGCGGCGGATACTCCGCGGAACTCTGATGTTCCGCGTTATCCAGGGTACTGCCCGCCGGGGCATTTAGACCGTAGTCCTGATGGCACTCGTTGAGGTGGCATGCTTCCCCGGTCCGGGACCACTCGTCCCATTCCCTTCATAAAGAATGTTCGCATCCTTCGTTCTTGTTCCCTCCCGTCCGCCTTCGTTCTTGTTCCCTCCCGTCCGCTCCTCGCGCTCCGGTTCCACCGAGGCAAGGTCCCACGAGCGTGTCATCTTCGTCGCGCCCCCTCGCCATCGGGGCGAGGGCAGAGCGCGCGGTATTCTTCTTGTCGTCGCGCCCCTCGCCATCGGGGCGAGGGCAGAGCGCGCTCGTAGCACGTGAACGCCGCCGGCGCTTCGCTACCCGACGGAGAGGTCGGCGTCGTCGGAGGGGCCGTATGCCCCTTGGTCGCGGCGAGGGGCTACTGTGGAGTTCCTCGCGGCCCCCTTTCCCCTCGCTCCGGAGGCGGTTATCGCCAGTTGTCGGACACCAGGCACGCATCGTGGACCCGATTTGGTGTAGCGCGGGTGGCGTGTACTGCACGGGCCACACGCGCGCGGCGGTATAATACCCCCCGTCGCTAATTTCCTCTATTTTTTAACCCACCGCCGTCGGCGGTGGCGGTTTGTCAGAAGGGCTTGTACTCGGCGTACAGTATAAGCGTATCGCGCGCTGACAGTGGGGAGTGGGCTGTGGTCGTGACCCGAGGTTCGTATCTGCATATATTACCTGTGCCTGAGGCTCCCTGCCTTCGCTTGGTCCGTATTCCAAGCATGGGTACGCTCTCCCCTACACCTCGCGCGTTATTTTTGTGCGATCCATTCGCTCTTGCGCCCAACCGGTGCGACTTGACCATATTGGCACACGCACACGTTCGAGGCGGGCATTCCTGGGGCGTTCGCATCCCCTAAGACGCGTAACTTCTCACACCCTATTCCGTATGCGGCGCTGTCGATCGGCGACTCGAACGCTCATGCAGATCGCTGCTGCGCTCCTGTGGTAACGCGGAGGTTCGGACCCCCCTGCAGTTAGGCGTCCCCATCATCGGTTTCGAGGGACCGGTGTCCTTCTACGTCAATTGATGTTCTCGCGGCTATTGTCATAAGGCAGCCCGTACTGCTTGCTGTCACGCGACTTCTTCGCGGTTGCGTGTTCCTTTTGAGAATCTCCGTCCGATGTTGTTCCTGGGGTCGTGTGATTCCCTCCCCGTCAGGGGGATCCACGGACAGGTGTCCCTTCCCCCTTTATCGGAATTTTGTCCAACCGCGGTCGGTTACCTTGATCCTAACGGAGCGGTCGGGGCCCCCTCCTCAAGCGTGAACGTCCGCGTTCACGTTTGAGTTGAGGTCCATGCCGGTGCGCCTCCGGAGGCGTTGGGCGTAACGAGACACCAACTCCTCCGGGACGTGAGTCCGCGCAGTCCAGGTGGGCGTGTCGAAATCCACCCACTTGATGAGGAACTCGATAGTTCCGTCTTCCATATCTCGGTGCTTCAGTAGTCGCTCGACAGCGTACTGTGTCCCCTCTCTGACCTTGTCGGCGAGGTCAGCTGGGGTTGTCGTGCTCGCCCGTAGTGCGTCCGTCGGCGGTGGCGCGTACACGCAGCGATCTGCGGAGACCCGCTCAGTGACCCCATCACGATCGATCGTGATGGTTCGGCGGTCGTCGGCGAGGACACGGTAGGGCCCCACTGCTGGGGACGCGAGCTTGTTCGAAGTCTTCCCCCCGTCGGTGGGGTTGAGGTATACGTACTCTCCGGGACGGAGCCGCGAATTGATCCGTCGTATGCGCTTATCAAAGTCGCGCTTGTAGCGAGCCTGCGTCCGACGCAGGCTCCCGTAGGCCCTCTGGATTGTCGAATCCAAGGTCTTGAGGAACTCCGCACGTTGGTTCCCCCTGTCGGCAGGGGGAACGTCACCGTCGGCTCGTCGAAGCGAGAACTCTAGCGGTGGTCTGCTGAGCACGAGCTCGAACGGCGTCGTGTTGGTGGTGCGGTGTACGTGGGAGTTATACGCATACGTAAGCGGCCCTACGTACACGTCCCAGTCATCTTGATGCTCGCCTACGTAGTTGCGTAGCATCGGAGCGATCGTTCGGTTGTATCGCTCGACTTGCCCGTTCGTCTGGGGATGGTACGCCGATGTGTACATATTAGTTATCCCCAGAACACGGCACGTGCTGTGGAAGAACTTGGCATTAAACTGCGGTCCGTTATCCGACAGCAACGTGCGCGGAACGCCGTACTTGAACACCCACGATTCGCAGAACGCAACTGCGACGGTGTATGCGGTTATCGTGCGGAGCGCAACGACTTGCGTCAGCTTGCTAAAACGGTCCGTGATCACGAGCAGGAACCGTTTCCCTGACTTCGTCTTGGGGAGCGGCCCCAAGATGTCGATGGCCAGACTCTCGAGCGGCCTCGTAGCTGGAAACAATCTCAATCGGTTGAGATGTTTCCTCAGCTTGACCCGGTTCATCGCGCAGGTTCGACAACCTCGCACCGTGGCGGCAACATCTGCCGCCAGATGAGGCCAGTAGTACTCGCGACGGAGCGCGTAGTACATACGATTCTGGCCCGGGTGCCCTGCGATGACCGGGTTGTGGCACAGGCGAAGAAGCCTGGCGCGGAGCGTCCGAGGTACCACCACCTGCACGATAGCAAGGTCGAAGGGGTGTCTCCGTTTGAGCACCCCCTGGTGGTCCTCGAAGAATGCGGAGTCCCGGGACTCTGACTGTCGTGCCAAAACGGTTTGGCAGAAGTCATCTACGCGTTGCTCTTCGGCGATCTCCTCTATCGTAAGAGGAGCCGGAAGGTCGTCCTGCGGAGGGGCGACCGAAGAGTCGGGCGCGCCAGCCTCGTGGTCTGCGGCGCGCTCGATGTTGGTGGCGTCGAACTCGTCATTCTCCTCCCAGAACGAATTGGGTCCTTGGAGAGCGGGGGCTTCGTCGTCGCCCATCGGCTCGTCGCGCGCCCGGGAGCGCGACCTTCTGCGTGAGCTGGCTTGGTTCCGTGTCGTCGCGAAGACGTGCTCGACCTCGTGGTCGCAGCTCGCGATGCAAACGTGGCCCGCGAGCTCGTTCGATACGTCGCGAACGGTCGTGCACACGTCGAAGGTGGGAATGTCGTCATCCACTCCGACGGTGGGGCGAGGGTCGTCGGCGACTCTCGGCGACACGAGGCGTGACAGGGCGTCCGGTACCTGGTGCACGCGCCCGGGGCGGTACTGAATGGTGAAGTCGTATTCGGCCAGACGTAGCCGCCACCGGGTGAGTCTTCCGGAACTCTCGGTGAGGGACATGAGCCACCTCAAGGCATCGTGATCCGTTCGGACGGTGAACTTCGTGCCCTCAACGTACGGCCGTAGTGTGCGGACGGCCCACACTACGGCGAAGCATTCGCGCTCGGTAGCGCTGTAGTTTCGTTCGCTGTCGTTCAGCGAGTAAGACCAGTACCCAACGGGGCGCCAATCGTTTGGCTGGTCGTGCTCTTGGAGCAGCGTGCAGCCTAGTTGGTAGGCGCTCGCGTCGGTGTCGATCATGTACGGTCGTCCATGCCGAGGCAACGCGAGGATCGGCGGAGCGATCATGCACTCCTTAAGGTTCTCGAACGCCTGGAGTTGATCTTCAGTAGGATTATAGAAGTCAGGATCCGAATCCTTGCGCGTCATATCCGTCAACGGACGGGCTATTTTCGAGAAGCCCTTAACGAAGCGGCGATATACGTTACACGCCCCGAGGAACGAGCGCACCTGCGTCAGCGTCCTCGGGAACGTGAACGTCCGGAAGGCGTCGGCCGCCGTATCGGCCACGCTCAACTTAGCTGGGGAGATGACGTGCCCCAGGTAGCGTACCTTCGGTTGAAAGAAGCTACACTTCTTGAGCTTGAGGGAGATGCCGGCACTCCCTAACAAGCTCAAGACAGTGTCGAGATGCTTCGCGTGTTCCGCGTCCGTACGCGAGAACACTATGACGTCATCCAGATAGACGAGGCATATTTGCCAGCGGACTCCGGAAAGGATAATATCCAATGCACGTTGGAAGGTGGCCGGTGCCCCTTTTAGTCCGAACGGCATGCGCAGGTGGCGAAACGTGCCCATGTGCGTCGTAAACGTGGTCTTATCCCGGTCCTCCGGAGCGACGGGGATCTGCCAATAACCGGAATTGCAGTCCAACGTCGTAAAGACGGCTGCATCTCCTAACGAGTCGATGCAGTCGTCCATCCGGGGCAGCGGATACGAATCCCCTGCCGTCTTCGCGTTGAGACGCCGGTAGTCCACGCAGAACCGAAGAGAGCCGTCTTTTTTCGGGACGAGCACCACCGGGGACGCCCACTCGGTGCTCGCAGGTTCGATAACCCCTGCGTTCAGCATTTGGTTGACCTCCTTGGCAACCATCTCGCGCATGGCGGGCCCCTTCCGATAGGGCATCGAACGAATCGGTTTCGTTCCCGGTTCGAGAGGGATGCGGTGTTCCGTGGCTCGGATCGTTCCGAGCGCACCGCTCCACAGACTCGAATGCTTACGGAGCATCTCGAGTACGTGGCCACGGAGCTTGTCATCGTCGATGTATGACAAGTCCACCTCTTTTTCCCAATCCATCGGTGGATTTTTGGGATCCTTTTTGTGGATGTTTACGGTGCCTCCCGCCGTCGGTTGGTCTCCAGGTGGCCGATCGTCCGTACCCACCTGTTCCCTCCTAACGGTCTCTAGCTCATCGGAGCTTGGTCGTCCGGCTCTTGCCTTCCCGACTTGATCGGTCAAGTCGGTCAGGTGTAGCGCGTGGGCGACCCCCTCGGCGACGCAACGTTCGGGCGTCAGGATAGCGAGGGGGTTGCGCGTCGCATACCCTACGACGGTGTGCTTCGGAAGCCGCCTTTCCCGTCGCGAAAAGTTCGCGACGAGGACGTCGAAGGTCTGATTCGGCAGTACCTCGACGACGCCGTTCGTCAGCCTCACTCCATGTCGGTGTTGAAGTGACGGCTTCGGCTCCATGAATACGAGGCCCCTCCCCGCAGTGGTGACGCGCACTCGGGCTTGCGACCTCGCGGGGATGGTAACCCAGCGGGCGATTCGGATCGCTTGCGGGGCCTCCTCGCGTACGTCTGGCCGACCCGTGTGTCTTCCGTGTCGCCTGGTAGGGGGAGTCGACTCCCCCTTTCCGTCAACGATGGCGACGGAACCGCCTTGGCGTAGCTCCATTCGTTGAGCTTCGATGTCGATACATCGCACGTGCGTATCGATGAAGGCCGTGCCGAGAAGGACCGGCACGGCGAGCTGGTCCGCGACTACGAACGGAATTCGGAACACCGTGTTCCTCAACCGCACAGCCAGGCGGACGACGGCCGAAAGCTTGAGGGGGTTGCTATTCGCGCCTGCCAATCGTGGCAGAGGTGCGTCGTGCACGACGTAACGCGTCCAATCGGGGGGAAGGTCGGCCTTCCTCACCAGATTATACCCCGAGCACGTATCAACAGCGATCGTGCGGGGTTTAAATGCATTTCCCTCTGTGGCTATCGAGCCGAGGACATTGTAGATCTTCGACGTCAGAAGGCAAATGACGCCGTCGACAACCTTCGGGGTGACCTTATCGGTGAGGTCGTTCCGCCGGGGCCTTCGATTTCGTTGCTGGCCCCGCTTGCGTTTCCTTCTCCCCCTTCCTTGGGGCGTCCGCGGATCAGTGACCCCCCTCGGATTACTCGAGTCCGTACGACACGGACCTTTCTCCGGCGACCTTGGGCTCGCGGGAGTCAGGGGGTCGACCGAACGTTTTCGGTCGTCGTTGCCCCTGGCGCCATCGTTACGCCTCACCGGGACGTCGGCTGTCCCGGTGTCTTGTTCCCCTAACGTCGGGCCTTCGGAGGCCTCGACGTGTGCTCCCTCCTGTATCGGCATTACAGGGGTTCCCGTGCTCGCCTCCGGTAGCGGGGGATGTATTATCGGACAATACCCCCCGTGTCCTTGGCGAGCACGCGGGGTCGGGTCTAGTTCGTGGGGAAAAGACGGCTCACGCGACCGCGTGTACGTAACCGTCTTTACCCTTTTTTCGAACTACCCGTGCTATCGGAGCTAACCTCCTGGCTATCGACGGCCAGGTCTTCTTCCGGTAGCCGGTCGCGTGGGTCGGGACGATTCCCCCACTGCGGCTCGGCGGCCTTGGCGAAGTACTCCGGTACTTCCGGGCCTTGACCTGCGGCGTCCGGTCGTCGCAGGATATGGGGGACGAAGCGAGTCGGCTCTCCTTCGTGACCCTCCGTGGGTAGAGGGTACGGGTCCTCTACCCAGTCTTGCAGGTACATTATCGCATTTTGTACCTGCTGGGGTAACCGTGAGCGGTCTCGGTCCCCTCTCTCTCCTTGGCGCGGGTACCTCGTGTCCGCCTGGCGATAGGCGGGTCGATCCCGACGATCGACTTCGTTACGACGGTACCCGCCTCCACGGGGGGCGAAGCGTGCGCCCCCACCCGTTCGGATCAGGAAACCTTGACGCGGGGGACGGCCCTCGCCCACCGCTTGCCGGAGGAGATTGCGCGCACCGGGGCGCGTCTCCATCTGGTAGCGGTAGTTCCTGTACGCCGTGAACATTCGTTGTTCCGGCGACAGGAACGGGCACGCGTACATGGCATGCCCATACGTACGGCATAGCCAGCACACGTAAGCGCTGCCGTCCGTTGAGGCGAAGGTCGCCGCGTGCCGCGCCTCCTCATCGGTGAGGAGGGGCACGCGAGGCGAGGCGCTTCCCTTATCTCGACTCGAGATATCGAGCTCGGCGACGCGGGGGTCCGTGCCCCTTGCCACTCTCGGAGTGGCCGCGAATGCGGTCGCGTAACTCGACGTCGTTCCAGTCGACATCGGTGAGGGGGTTCGTGCCCCCACGGGCCCTGCTCCTTGCGTAATGAGGACAGGGTCGGCCTGCCACTCATCCTCCCCGATATGGAGGGTCGAGGCGGGTGAACTTGTCGCGGCGGACTTCGTAGTCCTGCCAGCCCTCCCTGCCGGTTTCGAATCCGGCAGAGGTAAACCGCGCCGGGCGCGGTACGTTGTACCTTCCGCCGTGGCGATACGGCGGATGGTCGGAAGATCGGTCTTCTGACTGCCTGGCAGCCTTTGCACAGTTTCGGATACTGCGGCACGGGTTGCCGGTGCAAGTCCCCGCACGAAGTAGTGCAGGAGGGACTGTTCGGAGAAGACTGCCGTGCATCGGAACGCGGCAGTCTCGAGTCGGTCAGCAAACGTGCTTTCCGTCTCATGGGATTGCTGTCGCGCCGTAGCGACAGCGTCGTACGCTTCACCCAACACGTCGTCCGTGAGGTAGCGTTTTAAGAATTGGTTCACGAGCCCCGGCCAGCTCACGTCGTCGTGGAGCTGGCCGGCGCGGAGGCCACGCATCGTATAACTCGTATACAGTCGCTCCGCGTCGCGCTCGAGGAAATGCGCGAGGACTCGTACCGCAACACCTTCGGTCAGGTGTTGCGAGTTGAAGGTGATTTGGATATCCTTCAAGAACGGCAGCAGCTGGATCGGGTCGGTACCGTCGAAGCTGCGCATCGTGGGACGTATCCCACGACAGCGTTGGACGTACTTCGCGATCCGTCCCGCGTCACCCGAGGTAACGAGCCTCGAGGTGTTATCCAAGCGGTACATACGATAGTCAGCAACGGCGCTGAACTCTTGGATCATCGTATGTACCGGCTCGAGCCCGGGTTCAGCGAGACCCAGCGTGCCGAAGGAGGTAACCGGTAGCGTACGGACGACTACCGGACCTGGATGCTCGGCGTAACTCGCCGGCGGATAGCCGCCCCAGCGGGTATCGACGGAGAACATCGGTTCTCCGGATCCGCGGGCGGCTCCTCCACGGTCCTGTTCGTCCGCGTACGATACGCGGTCCACTTGCCGCCTACTTCCGACGATAGGCGGCAAGGCTTGGGTCTCAGACGCGAAGTTCGCGTCTATCGGAGGGCGGCTTCCTTCTGTAGTCCGACTGGTAGCGGCACCAGTCGGACGCCAACCTTCGGGGGCGGCGGCGCTCGGAGGTACGGTACCACCGGGCCCTCTCGGGGGGGCACCGGCTAGCCTTTCGGCCATGGTACGTTCCATGTCACGAGCACGCCGACGAGTGGCGTCGAGCTCAGCGGAGAGGTGCGCGAACGCACCCAATTGCTCTGCGGACGGAGAGGTTCGGTCCTGGGGTCGTCTCACCGAGGTCGGCCTCTCAGGGCGACCTTGCCCGGAAGGTCTGGGCGAGGCGAAACGGGAGTCTTCGACGAGCACGATCCGCGAGTGTAACTCGTCGATCAGTGCTCGGAGATTCTCTAAGGACTGCGTCACTCTATCGAACCTCCCTTCACGCAGGGAGCGGAGTTCGGCCATACATCGAGTGTATACATGGTCCGATACATCGATCCGGAGAGAAGTACGGACTTCCTCGATGTATTCGGCTATGCGTTCGAACATCGCCGCCGCTCTTTCCTCGGAGGATCCGAGCGACGGTTCGCGGTCACGAGGACCTGCGTCGCCGTCGCCCGACGGGGCGGATGGGGACTGCACAGCGGCCGGACTCAGATCCGCCGCTTCGGAGCGGATCGAGGGCTCGAGCTCTTGGCTCATCTCGACGCGATCGGTTCGCGGAGGGAAGCGGAAGTCTTCTCGGAGATCGGACTCCAGGGTCTTCTAGGTCGGGAGACCACTGTAGCATAAACACCCCCAAACGGCGGGGGTGTATGCACGCAGTTCAGTAGTAGACTCCGGATCGGCGGAAGACGGAACACACGCAAAGGGAAAGGACACGGGTCCTGGTAGCGTGGTAGAGCGGGAAGGGTGGCAGGCGCGAGTGATTGCGCAGCGGGGCGGACCGACGCCTCAACGCCCCGGAGCGACACTGGGTAGCGGGCCAGTGTCGACGGGCGGAGGCGGATCGCTGCACGCGCGCGCACTGTAGCGCCTGCACCCCGCGTCGGTTCCCTTACCTAAACGAGACGCGAGAGCGGACTCGTGTTTTAGGTTAAGCGGTGGGTTGTCGACCAAGGCGGAAGGTCGTGGACAAGCCCGTGCTTGTCCCTTTCCTCCGCCGTCGGTCCCTCCCTTATTTAATGTACAAGTGTTCGGTTATCATACCAGACTACAGTATCATGCTACCGTAGCCGGCGCGAGTCGTCGCGCGCGGTGGCTCTGTCAGCTATCGAGCTGACAGTACACGTGTGTGCCACGTGTGTGTGCGCACGCCCTGCACACGTGTGGTACACGTGTGGGCTCGTGTGGGCTGTAAGGTTCGTGCCTTACAGCCCCTGATCTAAACCTAATCGAATCGACGGCGCATATACCACACCCTTCCCCCCCAAATATGACCACGTCCCCTCCTCCCCGCCACCCCCCTTCCCCTCAATATCCCCACGTCCCCTCCCCGCCACCCCCCCTTCCCCCCCAAAATCCCCACGTCCCCTCCTCCCCGCCACCCCTACCTCGCGCCCGACCACCACGCCCCATCACCATCTTCCTCACCTCCTCAGTACCGTGACAAACACACATCCTCCGACATGCCATTGCCCGCCACCGCGTCATCCTCCTAACATCGACACCGACACAGTCTCTCCCCGCACCCTCCATCCCTTCCATATCTTTCGTTTCATATCTCAATCCAGCCCAGTTTTGGTCATGCACATCGAGGGACCTCATTATAGCAACACGTCGTCCAGCTTTGCTTTTGTCGAGCTACAGGGAGTCAGACTGGGCCATGTGCATGCGCGAGGAGGCGTTGCTGTACCTTCCATGCTGCATGGATCTGCAGACCGTCCAGACTCTGTTCCATTTCCGAGGAGTGGAACTATGGGATGGCATTACAGTAAAAACTACAGCAATGTGCTTCCGATTTTAGTGAAGAACTCAATAAAAACGGGGCGAGGGAAAGGAAAAACGAGAGGAAAGTCCTTTGTTAGGACTGGCCCTCACACTCGTACTCACCCTCGTATCGCACCCTCAGTCGTAGTCGCACGCTCACTCGAAACCCATCCCGCGACCTTCTCTCTCGCCACTCTGTCTGCACTCCTTCCCTCTCACCTCCACCGTGGACAAAGACAGACTGCCGGCGCTGTCCTCCCTGCTCACGGACAGCACGCGCTCCCCACGCGACCGCGAGCAGCGCGATCCCGGAGAGAACATACGCGCCGGCGGCAGCGGTGCTGCGGCGGATGATTGGCTCGACAGCCGCGAGCGACGTTCTCCTGCGGCTGCTGCTGCTGCTGAGCAGCGAATCGCACTGCTCTAGCACTGTCTGCGCTTGTGAACCTGTCGGAGGACGAGGAGCCGGCGGCTCTGACGCACGCGGACGCGGTGCGGCTCGCAGCGCAGGTGGTCCTGGACGCGGACGTCGTCGCGCTGCACGCGGCGCTGCTGTCCAACCTGACGCGCTTCGCGCCGGGCGTGGACGAAGCGGAGGGCGCGGACGGGTTTCGGGAGAGGGGCACGCTACTCGTGCTCGTGGAGAGGGTACCGAGTATTCCGAATGTGCTGCGGCTGTCGAATGCGTGCGCGAGCCAGGAGGGGAGGGACGTCCTGTTGGTCGAGGGAAGGCAGGCGGAGAGACAGCTGTTGACGAGGTTGCTGAGATTGCTGGAGGCGGGGGAGGCAGAGAAGAGGCTGGCGGGGGCGAGCTGGGTGCGGAACTGCGCGATGGCGGACGAGTGCCATGATGTGTTGGTGGGGGTACGGCGGCGGTCGCAATGTGCTTGGGGAGGTCAAAGGAGGTGGGACGGGAGGAGATGGCGGAGATTCGCGCCTGGTTGGTCGAGGAAGTGTTGTTGTTGTGTAAGAGCCGGGCGGGGAAGGACGCGCTCAGGGATGGCGGGGCCGTCGACGTTCTGGAGGGATGGAAGGGGGAAGAGCATCAGGGATGGCGGGGCCGTCGACGTTCTGGAGGGATGGAAGGGGGAAGAGCATGCACGCCGTAGTGGGCATTCTGGATCGGCGGGAGACACTGGTAATCACGAGGCAAATACCGCATCGATGCACTTTTTGGTGGGAAGCCGTTTCGGTCGACCAATAGAACGTGCACAACTGGATTGTCAAGGGTAATCAGAGACTGTCCGAACCAAATTCTTGATATTTGGTTCCGATTTTTAGATTGACACCAAAAATTTGATGATTTGGTTGCACCGGTGGGGATGACAATCGACATCAAATCATCAAATTTTGGTTGTTTGGGTATTTGATTCTACCGGTGGGGATGCTCTGAGTGTGTATTTGTAGTTTCATGCACACTTTCTTTTTCTGCACTTTAAATTCACTCCGCTACAGGCACCTTGTCATAAGTCAGTCTTTCGGCTTTTGGGGATTTTATTTTAAAAAAGAGCTTTTGCAGACGAGCGAAGTTTTCAAGCCACGGAGGATTTCGATCGAACGACGGTGGATACATACCGGGATCGGAAACCCTCCCTTCATACCGAATTAAGCGGCGATCTCTTTACTGTTGGCGCACCTGCTGATACCGCGTCAACACTTCATGAGCTATGCTCCCCTTCACTTCGGCTCCAGCCCGTATTGCTGACGAAGAATTGAAGCGACTCAGACAAATGGGTACGGCTCTCAAAGATGCAGGTGTCGGAGGGTATGTCGAGGTAGTCCCAGATGAGTCCGAAGCAGAACGTTCCGTTGCCGGTACGATATTCTATACCGCCGTACCGACAGACACAAGTCTTTGCGTTTTGGAACCCAACTTTCTCGTTCCATGTAATCCTATGATATTGAAAACGCTTGCAACAGGTCAAGAACGTCGTCACAGGAATGAAGTCGGATGGGCATGCTCGGCCATGGAACGACGAACAATTGGTGGGGATAACCATCCTGTACGGTTGCGAGCTACGTGCACATATGCTCGTATTAAGCGCTTTCGAAAAAATCTTTGACCTCAGTTTCTAAGGCCAATCTTCGTGACAGAAATTCCAAGAAGTGCAGATGCGAAGCAGTGATCTCTGCCATACGCGTTGGGAAAAATGGTATTCTTAGCTCTGCTCTCGAAGTGGCAGCCAGAAATGCCATGCGGGATTCGGCTATCACATATTCACATTCCGATACGACACAGATGCATACTCAAATGATGAAAACAAAGAGCAAATCTCCTTTCGCGTCTTCAATATCTGACGAGTCTTCCATTTCAAATTCGAAGGAATCCTGGCCAGGTTTCGTCATTATCACAAAGTGCATCACTAGGCACGCGAACCACAAGCCGCGAGCCGCAGTTGGCGATATGAAGCTTCAGCGACTAGCTTCATCGGTTGAAGCTGTGCAAGATCCGCGAGTATCGTCGACATTGGAAACATTCATTGCAATGTCAGCCTCCCGAGGTTCGGCTAATGTTCTACGTGCGACTCAATTCTTGAGAAAGGCAGTTCCAGATGTCTTTGTGCCTGCAACAGTCGTTCGTAATGCGCTTGCAGCGCTTCGAAGACAAGAAGGTGACGCTACTGTCGCTCAAGATCTCCTTGGTGACATGCACCGCGCAGGAGATGTAACGCACATTTCCGTTTGTAGATCGGATGAAGGGATACTCAACTGCATATTCTTCGCGCCACGCGGGGCGCGAGAGCTTATCACCAGATGTGGTGATGTCGTCACCATCGATTCAACTCACCATATGACCAGGTATGACTATAAGACAACATGCGTAATCGCGATTGACTCACTAAGGAAATCTAGATTCACATCTGTTTGTCTTGCTTTGCGCGAGGACGCACGCACAATGTCTCGGATGCTTGCAGATTGGGCTATGACAATGCGACCTGTGAATTCACCAGATTCTGTCCCGCTCCCTCGTGTCGTCTTCACGGATGACGAGTGCGGGCTTTCGGGGGCGCTGTCAATGGCCCCCGATGCTGACGCACGGATGCACCTTCAATGCACTTGGCACCTTATCGATAACAATGTGTACTCACACGTTGCCAACTGCCTGGAAGGCGGACCTAGCAACTGGATTCTTTTTCGATCGCAGATAGATGGAGTTCGTGGGAGCCCAACTGAGGGCGAGTTCGATCGCCTTTGGAACGAAATGATCTCGCGTTGGTTTCCAATGAATCCCGAAAACTTTCGACAGCAACAACGTGCTCGTAGGTATTTACAACACCACGTTTATTCGAAACGAACCAGATGGGCATTGTGTTTTTCCCAACCGCTCCAACTTTGGGAGTGCAAAGCACTCAGCGCTCTGAAAGTTTTCACGCTTTGTTGAAGAAAAACATACCAGAGTCAAGCTCGCTTGCTAATTTTACTGACCGCATCCTTAATCTTATCTGTAGCATAAACACCCCCAGCGATAGGGGTGTATGCACAGTTCGACCGAGACCCCGTCCGATCGGAAAGAGGGGGTGAAGCAGGACACCAGCTAACGGCACCGGGCAGCGGGCCCGGGTAGCGTGGTAGAGCGGGAACGGGGAGGACGCCGGTACGCGCGAGCGGTTCGACGCCTCGACGCCCCGGCGCGGTACTGGGTAACGATCCAGTACCGCCGGGCGGAGGCGGAGCCGGCTCGTGGGCGTACCGCGCGCGTCCTCAACCCGCGCTCGGTGCCGCTCTAAGGTAGTTAGCGAGCGCTACCTTAGAATAAGCGGGAAGTCGGACCTTGACGGTCGGTGGGTGACAAGTCCGTCTTTGTCCCCCTCCGCCGCCGTCGGTCCGCTCCATATTTAATATACAAAACAATCTATCATAACACTACAGTACCGAGGTACTGTAGTGGGCTACTGTAGTGCAGGTCGGCCTGCACTGTAATACTGTCAGCTATGTCGAGGCTGACAGTACACGTATTACCCGTGGTGCGTGCGCGCTTCGTTCGCGCGTGGTACACGTGTGCACGTGTATGCGCGTGTCCGTTGTCCCCGTGGTGTACGCGTGGACACGCGTGGTTGTACTGTAGAGCGTCGAGCTCTACAGTAGGGGATCCTGTTGTTGATCCAATCTAACTAAAAAGCCCCCAGGGGGGGGTTATACTACACGGCCCCCCCCCACAAGTGTGAACGTCCGCGTTCACATGTGCTTGTAGGGTGACTCGTGCTTCCTTCCCAGACTCGATCCTCGTTTCCCTATCGCCCCCCCGCCTGCGTTCGTTCCTCACTTCCTCGTGAGTCGTGCTCTCCGTTCTTGTTCACCCCTTTCGTTGGCTGTCGTCCTGTCCGGGGCGACGATCGCGTACAAGGCGCTTCGTGCGGCGCCTTTACGGGTCGCGCCTCTCCCTTGGCGGTTGCCAGCGGTCGTCACTCTGCGTGCCCATCATGCTGTTCGAACATGGCTCTCTTCGTAGAGCAACGGGAGGCGCGAGAGTGAGCGGCTCCTCTCGTACGACCGCAGCGTCCGATGCGCGGAGGTCCGTCCGGTGTGTGATCGGCATTCACAATTGCGCTCGCGACGGTCGCCTCACTGGCGGCGCCACTCCTCATTGGGGAAGTGCGCGGACGCGTAGTTGTTCGCTACCCTTCTTCTTGCCGCTCGCCGTCGAGGCAAGAGCGCGAAGACGCGAAGTCCGTTTTCTATCTGGCGTACCTCGCCTTCGTGGCGGGCGCGCCGGCGCCATCGGCTCCCGCGGCACGGTTCGCAGCATTATACCGGCGCGAGCGGGGGCGCTCCGGGGCCTGTGCCCGGGCGGTGGCGGTCGGAGCGAAAGGGTTTTTTGTGTGGTGCGAAGTGGAGAACTGTGGCCGAAAGCCGGGGTTCCAAGTTGCACAGTCGGAATTTTATTTCCTGGATGCCCCACTGGATGCAGTGTTGGTTTTGTAATGATCGTTGCTCCGATCGGAGGGAGGTAAAACAGTATCGGGGTCCTAAGTATGAGGTAATTCTTGTGGAAAAATAACTTTTGACGGTGACGTTTTGCCCCACGATAAAATGCACCTCAACAAAATTATTAAATTGCACAAAACGGTGGCATTTAATAATTTCAGATGTCCAAGAGGAGTGCATCCTCT